>NC_057863.1:370514710-370814710 GCF_019393635.1 Dromiciops gliroides | reverse complement strand
ATTTTTGTGACCTCTTCGGATAGAACCATTTGCATGTGCTCTGTTAGAAAGTTCAAGATGCCTGATCAACAAACTTCAACTAATTAAAATCAATCCAGTCATTAAACTGAAGCCAGCAGATGGCCAAACAGAAGGTAAAGAAAGCAACTCTAGTGTATGACATTGATATGCTTTAGCTTTGAATATCAAAAGTACCTTTTCTGTGGAAATTACATGGCTTTGTGAGATCCTTTTTGTGACCTTGCTAAGGAATGGCTAATCCTACAAGGGTAAAGCAGCTGGCACTGAAATAACATTTTGAGACTCAAATACTTATGGAAAAATAAATTACCTGTCAGACCAGTAGATGTAAGCCCCAAAGACTGCGACTGAAAACATATCCACATTGCTCCCTGACAGCACAATCTCCCGATTCCCTCCACTCTCAAGGTCGATTCTTTCTATCTTGTCTATGCGAGCATCACACCAGTACAATTTATTTTCCTAAAGATCAATTACAAAGTAAAGTTTACCAAGCTATTTTTATCGAAATGTTTTATTAAAAAAATAATGGAAAACTAAACAATGAAGGCCATGATAATATAAAAGAATCCAGGAGTTAACATACTTTGAATATTGAAGGAGAAAAAAGTAACGACAGACCTCATAATCTATGGAGACACCATTTGGCCACGCTATTCCCATGCTCACAAGGACAACCTTCTCAGAACCATCTAATCTTGCTTTGCCAATGCAGGGATTCTGTCCCCATTCAGTCCAGAACAGGTAGCTGAAATTAAATTATGAATTTATAATGATGTAGAAAGATTCACTTAAATCAATGCAATTAAGATCAAATAAATGAACAAAGCCATTGGAGGGAAAATTAAACCACATGTAAAAATTAAAACAACAATTCCATGTGCTGCTACTAACTGGATATTACTGTTGGATTTCTGTATTTATCACCTATTTTTTGCATGCTTATTTTTTTCTATTCTAGGTAAAGAAATCAAACACAAAAATACAAGATCATAACATCTGAAATCAAAGAAATTTGAGTTCATAAGTTTTGTGTCAATAGCCAAGAGCTTTGGGGATAAAACAGAATAAATCTTTTGAATTTGGTCCTTTGAGTGGACTCTCTTTAGTCAATCATTGCACTGTTTTCATCATAAGGAAAACAATGTTTCAACCAATGCATAAGTTTTGTTTGTCCAAAAACTGCAGGCTCAACTAGGTTTGTGGCTAAGCAGAACCAATATAAGGTTGCTCTAAAAATCCTCATGTAAAAGTGCCCAAGATGCACCTGACAATTCTTAGAGGAGCTTCCTCTATTACTCAAAAGAAAGTTTAGAAAAAAATGGCTATCAATCAGATCAACAGACAATCTTTTTGCTAAAGGCTTTATAATCTCAAATAATAAGATAAAATAAACGTGTCCTATGTACTTGGGCCAATCAGGGTAAAGATAGTTTCTGGAATATCAGACTGTTCTACACTGATTCTCTACTAATGCATTACAATAAAGGGGTGGGGGAATCCAACATTTTTTCTTACCACTGACAGTGAGGAACCTTATGATGTTGAAGCTATATTTGGACCCAAAAGTAATGGTTGCTGATATAACAACTTTATCCCTCAAAAGGACAGCTAAAGGAATGTTTGTTCTGTTGGATTAAATTGAATAAAACCACAAATATTGACAATGAAGTCCTTATTATTGATGTATAATTTAAAAACTTATATAGATATCTCCATAGCCACACTTTTCAGTGTATACTGACTGAAAGACACTTGTGGGATACTTTTTAAAATATAATATTATTCCTTTAAATATAACACCATGTAGACTTTTTAGTTTTTTTTGCACAGTCTTTAAAGTTATATTTGTTAGGGACAGCTAGGTGGCGCAGTGGATAAAGCACTGGCCTTGGATTCAGGAGGACCTGAGTTCAAATCCAACCTCAGACACTTAACACTTACTAGCTGTGTGACCCTGGGCAAGTCACTTAACCCCAATTGCCTAAAAAAAAAAAAAAAGTTATATTTGTTAACAGAAATGAAAGAAAAGCCGTGAATGGTTATACCCTCATCTGGTCACTGTATACCTAAAATATGTCATGTCACTTCCACTGGAAATATTGTTTTTAGAAGCTTCCCTTATCTCACTCAAATTAATTGTGCATAATTACTAATTGCCCCCATGCTTTAAACTGGTTGTTGACCTGGTATCCAGTAGAAAATGCCTTTGGGAATTAATCCATTAAAAATAATCAATGTGAGTTGATATGTCCATAAAGGATATAATTTAAGGAGAAAGAATAGTTTTCTTTTTATTCTAAGAGATAGTTATCACACTATTTTTGCCAATATCATACATCTGGGAACTAGTCATAGGAAAATAACGGATAATGGCTCTATATAATGATCATAGCTCTGTGACAGTTTTGTTTACATCACACAGATTGCTAGGCATAATTATTTCTGCCAATGGGCCTACTTATACTTTAGGTGAGTTTAAGAAATTAAAATGTAAGCTGTCATAATTACACCTCGTTGTTAAGAAGCAAAATGGTAAGGTTATAAGGATAACTAACTTAGACTATTAAGGATATAGTAAAGTGACTTTCTGGTGGAAATCAGTCAAAAAGACTTTTCAAAGATTTTACTACTCAAGTTCAGCAACAAGAATCAATCCAGGAGAATTATTAATGATTTTTTTAAAAACTTGCCTTAACAGCCTTCACTCAGAATTATGTTATTATTTGCTGATCCTTTTCTGAGCTATTATATGACATAATTATAGAAATGTTCATTATTGAAAAAAGAAATAGAAAATGAAACTGTGATTTTGTTGGTATTGTACCTATCAGGTAAAGAAAGAAAATTCCTCTACCAATATAAGATAAAATTTTCTCTCCACCTGATAGAATTGGATAGTTGTGTACACCACCACAGGGTTAAGGGGCTTGCCTAGCATCACAGAGATAGTATGTGTTAGAGGTAAGAATTGAACCTTATTATGGTTTCAGGGTGAATTCCCTATCCCTTGTACAATGTTGTCTCTTAGCAAAAAGATGAAATGAAAACATTAAAGGTATACACATCAGCAAAAAGGGGGAAAACTATTCCTATTTGCAGATGGCATGATGGCATACTTGGAATACCTCAGAGATTCATTGAAAAAATGAATCAAGATGGTTAAGGGCTTCATCAGGATGGAAGACAAAATAAATCCTGTCCTCAAAAATCATCAGCATTTCTATATAGTATAAATATAACCAAAATGGTATGATAAGAGAAATTACATTCAAAATAATAAAATAAAAAATATTTGTGAGCTGGTCTTTTAACACACATGTACATACACAAGATTTATAGAAATTCAAGTATACAAAACTTTATATACAGAAGCAGAGGGACAAATAATGAGAGAAAAATTCCCTACCTGTATTTGTGACATATCAATAAAAGTGACAATACTACATAAATTAATTCATAGATTTAGTGTAGGGACAATCACATCACTCAGGTGATACTCTTTAGAACTAGACAAAATAAACCCCAATTCATTTGGATGAACAAAATAGCTAAAATATCAATTATTATGAGAAAAGATATGAAGTAAGTGGAAATGGCTCTATCAGACTTCACATTACTAACCAGTAGTCTTCAAATTTATTTGGCACTAATTAAAATAACAATATTAAAGTATACACATAAAGGCTAAATCAAACACCCTATTTGCAGATGAAATGATGACATTCTTAGAATACCTCTGAGATTCAGTTAAAAACTCAATTGTTAAGATGGTTAAGAACTTCATTAAAATAGCAGATGACATAAGCATTAGCATTTCTATACTGTACTAAGAAAAAACAGAAAGCAATGAGCTTAAAATAAGTAGATCACCTGAACATTAAAGATCATATTTGTTTTTAATGGAAAAGAACATGATTAGATAGCTTTAACAACTACAGCCAGAGGGAAGGATTCTTGAAATACAAAGAGGAGATTATAAAATATAAAATAGGTAATTTTGACTCTTCAAAATTTAATTTTTTTGTACAAATAAAATTAATTATCAGAATTAGAAGAGAAAATTTAAAGTAGGGAAAATATCAGTATCAAATATCACCAGCAAAGATTTTATATCCAAAATATACAGAGAACTGATACTGAAAAATAAGACCAAAAAGTATTTCTCAATAAGTAAGTGGCCAAAGTATATAAACAATTAAAACTCTTTTGTTTTGTTTTGTTTCTCTTGCTCAATCCCTCTCAGGAATTATAGTTGAATTTGTATCCAAGCTGTGTTTTTCTTTGAAACTTTTCTTATAGATGTTTTTTAGATATTTTATTTTTCAGGGTTTGTTTGGAGCATTACTTTAAACTTCTTTAAAGTGGGATTCTTTTTTTCATTTGTTTGTTCACTTATTCTCACTTGTAGTTACAGGTCTCCTCTTGTTGGAGGAGGTATAAAGCAATCCAATCTTTCTCATTTCAATTTGGATTTATGCGAAAAAGTAACTGAATAGTCAATAATCTTAGACCTGGCTATCCCATGTGGATATATATTCCAAGGAAGTAAAAGGCAAAAACGACTGTACAATATATCCTAAAATAGTCAAAATATTTATAGCAGCATTATTTGTGGAAAAACAAACAAAAAATCCTAGAGACAGTGGCTACCCCTGTATTGGGAAAAGGATGAAAAACAGTTTTATATATAAATTTAATAGAAAGTTATTATGCAAAAAAAATTTTGAATATGAGAAATCCAAGAAATATGAGATTTGTATAAATGTATGTAGGGTGAAACAAATGGAACCTAGAAAACAATGTACATATTAACAATTAAATGCAACTTACTAATGTCAGTCTGATGCTGACTAGAAAACCAATGAAATTCCTAGAGAGCAAGTAATAAAATGTATCTTCTCTTTCATCACAAAGAAGTGAGGCTGTATTGTAAAGCTATGTGCGTTGTACTGGGTATTTTTGTATAATTTTCTCTATTTGTAACATAAGAGAATTTGATCTTGGGGGAAAGGCACAATGGCTGTAATGCAAAGATAAAAGACATCAGGAAAACTTTTTTTTTTCTTTTAGTGAGGCAGTTGGGGATAAGTGACTTGCCCAGGGTCACACAGCTAGTAAGTGTTAAGTGTTAGAGGCCGGATTTGAACTCAGGTACTCCAGACTACAGGGCCAGTGCTCTATCCACTATGCCACCTAGCTGCCCCTTGTCCGCAAAACTTTTAAAAACTGTTTGCTTCTTATAAGATAGGGTTCAACTTGGAGAGTCATTGAAAAGTAAAAATGTGAAAAATGTGAGTGAAGCAAAAATCATAGTGCTTAAGAAGCCAGAATCCAAACCATGACAAAGCATCAGAGCAAGGAAGGCTTTTGTGGAGGACTAATCCACTTGTTATATAATGTTGTATATCACATCTGTTTATGCTGGTATTTTATCCTCTCACCAGAGGTAGTATGGCATAATGAATAAAACTTTGACCTTGGAATTTGGAAACCATGGGTCTCAATCATGCCTAAAACATGTGATGCAGGCAGGTAATTCATTCAATCTCTCTCTGCCTCTGTGAGATGGACTATTTTCGCACAATAGGGTTGTTATAAAGATCAGAGGAGATAACGTACTTAAATAGCTTTGCAAATTTTAAGGTTCTATATAAGTGTAAGCTATAATTATCAATATTACTACTATTACTGGAGAGGCAGAAAGGCTTCATGGAAATAGCCAGTTTTGAAGAAAGGAAGAAGGGGGTTAAATTCTCACCTTAAACACATACTGGCTTCCTGACCCTGAACGAATAACTAAACCTCTCAGTGGCCTAGACCAGGGCTTCTTAAACTTTTTCCACTCATAATCCCTTTTCAACCAAGAAATGTTTAGGTGACCCCAGGTATATGGGTATATAAAATAGGTATACAAATCAAACATTTACTGCCAGATTGTTCATGACCCCCACATTCAGTCACATGACCCTATATGGGGTCACAATGCACAGTTTAAGAAGCTTTGACAACTCTCTAAGACTATCATTTTCAGAGAGGATTCTGACCTGCATTGGTAAATGGAGTTATCTTACCTATACCAATGAAATCACAGTCCATCTCCTATCATAGTTCCTACCTCTAACTTTATTACTATTACTGCTACCATGCTGTAAGTTCCTTAAAGATAGATACTATATTTATCTTAACTTGGTGTCTCTCCAGGATTTATCACAGTGTTCTGCACATTATAGGTGCCTAAAAATGTGGAGCTGCACTGTACTGTTAGTTAGCTGATATGTATAATTGTGAGTATAGGACATTACTCACAAAAGGATATGATGAAAAAGATTATGTTATCTAAGGGCTATTTCCCCTTCTAGGGACCCCATGTATCACTGCTAGGTTGTATGGGCCTTTTAAATTCCTTTAGTTTTCATGTTAGTGTTACTTTCCTTAGAGTTAGATCATAGTAGCTCTGTGGCTATAAGGTACATTATACTGAAACCCTTTATCTTTCAACTATTTTTACTGATTAGAAAAAACAACAGAAATGAACTAGGTGTAGGGTCAAGAATAATAACACTATGCTGTATTGAAAAACACTAATTGCATTTACATTGGCAAATATATTCAATGAAACATGAAATAATTTCCAACTATCTTAATCTATCATCCTATGATATTTACCAATATGAGAGGCTCTATTACTCTTCAGGAAGAAAAAGAAGCTATTTTGGATGGTACTCAATTAATGAATTCTTCTTGAATGAATTGACTACATCTTTGCCCGAGGTTATGTGTATGTTTTTACAAAGCAAATATTACCTTCTCACTTTGTCCACATAAAGGTCAAAGTATAATTATTCTAATTAATTATTATGAATTATCTACTTGAATGAAAGGCTTTATACAAAACAGACACTCTTCTTGCTCATGGGTTGGTGCATAATAAGGCAGTAGGCAAGCAAAAAAATCACTATGTTAAATTGATATAACAAAAAAAGTCAAAATATTTTGATTGCCCAAATATTTGTATTATGCCATTTTTAATGTAGATAAGACATCATTAAATTTAGTCTTTCCTTTGTGGTATATATGAACTACATTGCATTTTCATTAAGAGAAAAAAATAAATGCTTACATGATAATAACAAATTATATTTCTATTACACTCCATTATTATTAAGGACTTTAAATGCATGATCTCTTTGGCCCTCAAAAGAAATCTGTGAGTTAATGTCATGCTAAGATTTGGTCTAATGTTTGACAGTAGAAGGGAGTAGAGAGTGTGAAAGGCTATGTTGACATTATGAATCTTATATCTTCACTCACTGAAAAATAAAGTGTGCATTTTTTTTTCCAGAAAGAAGTGACAAAGGTAAAGATATTACATTATTCCTTGGAAATGTGAGCAGGTGTTTAGGGAAACCTAGTCAAAAGAATAATGTTAGGAATTGCCAGAAACATAGGGGTAATGACAGTGATTGGAAACCTTGACTTTCTGTGTTGGAGAAAAGAAATGGTACTATACAATAAGGTTGGGAGGCAGTAAGAGTAGATCTTACCCAAGGTTCTGGCATATGGGTCACCAAAAGAGAATTCTTATAAACATGATTAGCTCATTTTAGCCAATGAGGAAATTGAAGCATGTGATTGTTATATAACTTGCCCAAGGTTAAATCACATCATATATTATGTAGCAGAGAAAAAACTGGAATAGAATTCTTTTGACTACAAGGCCAGCATTTTTTATGTCATACAATACTATATCAATAGAAACTGCAATGACATTAATGGAATTACACATACATAAAAATATTGTACATATGTCTATAGAAATATATATACTATATATGTATATTTGTGTATATATAGCTATATATACACACATGCTCAAACAACCTATATTCACTTTATTATATTTTTTTATATTTGGGAGAATTTTGTCTGTACACTTTTATTATCATCTTGTCTTTCTAAACTTTGAAGATTATTTTTTCAGCTATGCATGAACCTGTCATATCAATGTGCTAGTGTTTTCCAAAAAAAAAAAGAAAGAAAGAAAAGAAAATGAAAACAGTTCAGTGGAAATGCCAAAATAAAAACAGAAATAAACCCACCTGACAGAATCTTGTAAGACAGAAATGTTTATGCTGGAATCACTTTAATACTAGTATATTTTTTCTATAAATTATTTTTAAACATGTGGGAACTTTTCTGCAAAAAAAAAAGAAAAGTGTAGCCTAAACAGCAAGTAGGGAGGTGAATCATTTTAGTAGGAAAGCAAACCATTACTGAATTTTGTCCAGTGATATCAATGCTACAAAAGTTCTGGTAATAATTTTGTTAATGCCTCCGATGCTTGGTGCATATTTACAAGTTGGTAAAAACAGAAAAGAAAGTAAAATGGTAGAAAATCCATCCAACATTTTACTGGCAATACAAGCAGATAAAAGAAAAAAAATTTAAATCTTACAAAAGTTTTGAAAGACTTTCCTTTTAGTTGTCATGAATACTTAACTCATCAGATCCAGCAAATTGTTAACTCACTATTTTGACACTTTGGGGTGGGTAAGTGGTACAGTGGATAAAGCACCGGCCCTGGATTCAGGAGGACCTGAGTTCAAATTGGGCCTCAGACACTTGACACTAGCTGTGTGACCCTGGGCAAGTCACTTAACCCTCATTGCCCCACAAAAAAAAAAAAAAGCTATTACTTTACCATCTTCTACTATCATCCTTTATCATTTCCTCCTTTTCACAGACAAACACCTAGAAGAAGTCTTCTGCGATTCTTTGTCTTCGTTTCATTACCTACTCACTTCAAAACCCCTTGAAATCTGGCTTCTAACTTCACCAAATTACTGAAACTGATCTTAACAAGGTTACCAGTGCATTAATTGTTCAATCCAATTACCTTTTTTCAGTCTTTATGCTAACAGAGTTATGACTACAATGGGACTATCAGGGTTCTGCTCCAGAATGCCCAAGGTCTAGGACCACACCTTACCCCATTATCTTCCTATGTCTCATGGTCCTTTATTGCCTTAACACTAAGATCTACAGTGTGACCATCTCTTATTTTTCATCTCATTGGTCTCCATGGTTCTATCATCAGCATGACCTTCTTGCATTCATGATCACTCCACTTCCATTCTTGGAATCAAGGAAGATGACTACTATGACTTCTGTAATATCTTCTATGACATCTGGACCACCCATACCTGCTGATCCCTCCTTTTGTTGGCCTATTCCTGAGAGTTAAGCAGTCTTTAGTTAAATATTGCCTAAAACACTAAATATTAAAACAATTATTTGTAAAACTATTACTTTCCTTAAGTAAATAAGAATGACATTGACAGTGAAGGGACAGGCCTGAAGTCTTAACATACTGACTGAGTTAGTCTCTGTTCATTTTCAAGTTTCCAACTTTCCACAGAAAATGCTAGAATCAATGAAAATACAACTTATGGAATACACAAATAAAAAGCAATTCAAATCAGATTTTGTTCTGTTTTTCCTGTGAGTGACTACTAAATTTCTACCCATATTCACATCTCTCTTTGGTTTCCTCATCTTGTCATCTTGTCACCTTGTTTGAAGACCTCAAGACTATATTCTAAGAGAGAATAAACTCTAGCAGGTCCTCCAAATCTGAAATCTTGAATGCTTTAAGGAATTATAAAATGTTAGCTGGCTACTAATTTATTATGAAATATATTATTATATTAGACTCTAATGATAAAAAGACTGAAATGATTCCATGTCTGGCCTCAAAGAGGTTTTTTTTTTCTTTTGGAAACTATAAGTCATGACATCTATCTCCCTATAGATATCAAAAAATATATTAGAAGAATCGTTATCTCTTTCAGTTAAAAAACTCAGCTTTGCTTAAGGGAATCTGCATAATGATCAAATCACACATCCTTGAATTACTGATGTATGAATTAATAGCATACTTACAAATATACTTCCTTTCTCACGTCTTAGTAAAGCTAAGATGAGGACTCCTGCTTCAACTTAAAGGCTCCCTATTCCAGGTTAGGACCATAACAACTTCTGAGTGAGTTTATATGTCTGATTTACAATTCAGCATACACAGGCAATTTATAATCATAGTCACCATTCCCTAAAAAACTAAAACACTCCAAGTAATGATGTCTGGCCTATAATCCTGAAAGTAATTAAGAAGTTGATCAAGAACTAGCCAGTAATATATTAAAGAAGAAGGTTAGAAATGATCAACATCTGCTGAGAAACTGAATCTGGAGGAAAAAGAGTCACGATTCAGAAATTACCAACATGTGACACCTGTTTACTGTAATAATTTCAAGGAAAAAACTAATGGAGAAATAATGACAGACCGCTGTGAAAGAGCTCGCCTAACACCATCAATCCCTGCCCTTCTCTCTCAGGGCTAATAATTTCATCATACCGAATCTATTTTTATTTTCATGTTTGAGATATATCCAAACTAGAATTTTTATCATTATTTATAGATGAAAGAGAAGAAAAGGAATAGAATTCATTACATTGAGCATACTGACACATAACTACAAGTCTGCTACACTCATTAAATTTAAGAAGTTGTGGTTGGAGAAAAGGAATAATAAAGAGGAAGTAAAATGAGAGAATGAATGGATGAGCAAAAGAGAGAAGAGTGGCAGAAGTAGACCCAGAAAGCAAGTAAAAGGTCATCTAACTTATCTTGAACTCAACCCAAATAGATAAACATTTTATAATTTTTTAAAAATATCTTTACAGAAGTAAATTCTATAGCCTCGATTGTTGAAACAAAGCAGATAGGAAATTCTTCCCAAGCCCCAGTCATTTGAGGCTGCTTCTTACACATTAAGTCTATTGTATACGTTTTTGGTCATCCATGGGGTAATTCAGGACAGTTGTTTAGCTTACTGTGGTACTTTGAAGAATCTGTGATTTAATTATCATAGCTGTTCTCTCCACTGATATAGATTGCACCCCCTTCATACCTTTCTTCTTGCAAAATTCTTGTGCCATTTTTTCCTGTGAATCCTTCATAGTAAGTGGGCTCCATTTGCCAGAGGCCTTCCTTTTGTTCATTTCCCATTTTCTGTTACCAGTGTATCCCTTGGATTTCAAAGTACATTTCCTTTGTTATCTCTTTTTATTCTCATTACATGATAAGCCTGCCTCCTTTTTCAGCGGACATATCCTCATGCCACTTTTCGCACACAGATCATCCCTGCTGTATGTCTCCTTATGTTCACTATGTATCTTTTTATTTTCCCTTGGATTTTTTAACATTTAATTCTTCTAAGAGCTTAACAATACAAAGATTTATAGTTATACAGCAGCCATTTTGCAAAACAGGGCATAATGGAGATGAGTAGTGAGGCAGGTTAGGCTCATTAAAAGCAGTGACCATTTTCCCCGCTGCAGTCCAGCTTAATCTCTTTTTGCTCAACTCTGGTCCATTTGCAGGACTGATGCAAAGCTGATTAACAATTATTTTATTTTATTTTTTTTTGGTGAGGCAATTGGGGTTAAGTGACTTGGCCAGAGTCACACAGTTAGTAAGTGTCAAGTGTCTGAGGCTGGATTTGAACTCAGGTCCTCCTGACTCCAGGACCAGTGCTCTATCCACTGCACCACCTAGCTGCCCTGTGATTAACAATTATGATCATCTAATGTGATGTCTTCTAGTTGTGTACCATAATCTATATAATATACTTTTTTTACTCAAAAGATAATAATTAAGCACGCAAGTAATTCTTAATATATCTTAAGTTGATTAAGTCATCTCTTTGCCTTCATTTCCCAAGCTAGTGACTCATTTTCTTTTTATATTATTTATAGATCCTCATTTCTAATTTCTGATCATTTTCATTGTTCTGAATTCTTCCTTCTTCAAGTTACTTTCCCCTTCAAAATGTGGAGCCTCAAAGAAGACACCAAACTCTAATAGAATTTAGTATGTGCTGGTGATAAAGGATTACCTCAGAAAGTTAACCTGTTTATTCACTTTAACAGTTTTTCTATCACTATCAAAATTGAATTGATGTTACATAAAAGTGACCATTGTGGCATAGGTGAAAATACTTGAAAGCTTTTGGCACTTAGTACCTGATTTGAGTTTCAATCAACCTGTGTTCCATTTAGGTAGGCACTATGAAGTTGTATAATGCTTTTCACTGATGTTGGTGTGGCTGTTACTTCAATGAACACAGAAGTCCCAGGTAAAAGCTGTCAAAAACTAACTTATATACTGAAGTTTCTTAGACAAAAAAGAAAAAAGAATAAATAGGGAATATCATTTTAATTCGATCAGTTGCTATAATACTATTCATTATAACATTCCATTGGTGTTAAAGGCTTACAGAAATGTGGAAGTGAAGCACTTAAAGTTCCCACATGAACACTGTGAGCACACTCAAAGTTTGGGGGTTTATAATTCCCCCCCTTCCCCCCTCCAATTTTCTACCTCTGTAACCTCAAGGAAATCACTTTAACTTTCTAAGTCTATTTCTTCCTGCAAACTGAGAAGTTGGGACTAGATAATCTCTATGGTCCTTTACAGCCCAAAATCTAGCATACCTTCATCTAAAAAAAAAAAAAAAAAGATTCTTTGTGCATGGAGAAGCTATTATGCAAACAGATGTCAGATGAAGGAAAGTCCTTCCTCAGACTATTAAAAATGTGATTCCAATGTTCTTTGCTGTATACTCCTCGCAATAAAGTGAAAAACAACTAGCTTGTATCAATCATTTTCTTTAAATCCTACATCTTGTTCTGTTAACCTGCCAAACTGTTTCCCTGAAGCACAGATCTGGCTAGCAGTTTCCATAAATAATGCAGTAAATATTACTTTTATGACCTAAAGTCTTTCAAGAAGCTTTGAAATGGATAGTGCTAAAATAAAGATTCCCATCTTCTGCTCTGCCCCTCCTTGAGATTTATCCATATAAAACAGACGTTAGCATATGAAGGGAGTTTACTAATTGTTTTTTAGTTTTGCATAAAATTAACAGAAGGTAACTATCATTGGCTTCTGGCCTATTCTAACTCCTCTATACAGTTTTTCACTATTTTGAAAAACAAAGAAATTGCATGCAAAAATATCAAGGATACAGTCATTTCTCTGAGCAACAAATGACTAATTGTAATAAATGGTGGAACTGAATCCTACATTTTTCTTTAGTCAGCTGCCTATTTCATGTCTCTCTTCTCTAGAAGACAGTGATTTATGTATTTATCAGCTGGAACCAAGAAAAACTAAGTATTACACAATAAAAACACATTTATATAGCACTTCAAAGTTTGCAAAACTCTTCAACTTTGTGAAGGAGGTATAACAAATCACACTGGTGATGATAATGATGATGACTGCAGTAATCACCACTAGTATTTCTATAGCACTTTAAAGTTTGCAAAAAGTTTTCCGTACACATACACATATGTATATATGTTATCTCATGGTCTCTAAAATTTTGTGAAGTAGCTGCTATTCCTGTTGTTCCCATTTTACAGATAAAGAAACTAAGGTTGGGAAAGGTTAAGTAACTTTCAGAAATATTAAAAATGGAGATTTTGTGACACTAGTAATGTAGTGTTTGATAAACCCAAAGACTCCAGCTTCTGGGATAGAAACTCAGTATTTGACAAAAACTGCTGGGAAAACTGGAAGATAGTATGGCAGAAATTAGGCATAGACCAACATCTTACACCTTATACTAAAATAAGGTCAAAATGGATACATGATTTAGACATAAGAGGTGATACCATAGGTAAATTAGGAGAGAAAGGAATAGTCTACCTATCAGATCTTTGGAAAGGAGAACAGTTTCTGACCAAACAAGAGATAGAGTATATTATAAAATGCAAAATGGATGATTTTGATTATATTAAATTAAAAAAATTTTGTACAAACAGAAGCAATGCATCCAAAATTGGAAGGGAGGCAGAAAACTGGGAAACAATTTTTGAGGCCAGTGCTTCTGATAAAGGCCTCATCTCTAAAATATATAGGGAATTAAATCAAATTTAAAAGAATCCAAGTCATTCCCCAATTGAGAAATGGTCAAAGGATATGAACAGGCAGTTTTCTGATGAAGAAATCAAAGCTATCTATTCCCATATGAAAAAATGCTCTAAATCTCTAATGATTAGAGAGATGCAAATTAAAACAACTCTGAGGTACCACCTGACACCTATCATATTGGCTAAAATGACAAAAAAGGAGGATAATAAATGTTGGAGAGGCTGTGGGAAAATTGGAACACTAATGCATTGTTGGTGGAGCTGTGAGCTGATCCAACCATTCTGGAGAGCAATTTGGAATTATTCCCAAAGGGCAATAAAGCTGTGCATACCCTTTGACCCAGCAATTCCACTTTTAGGTCTTTTGCCCAAAGAAATCATGGAAGGGGGAAAGGGACCCACATGTACAAAAATATTTATAGCTACTCTTTACGTGGTAGCAAGGAATTGGAAGTTGAGGGGGTGCCCATCAATTGGGGAATGGCTGGACAAGTTGTGGTATATGAATACAATGGAATACTATTGTGCTGTAAGAAATGATGAGCAGGAAGAGTTCAGAGAAACCTGGAGGGTCTTACGTGAGCTGATGATGAGTGAGATGAGCAGAACCAGAAGAACATTGTACACAGTATCATCAACATTGAGTGTTGACCTACTGTGATGGACTATATTCTTCTCACCAATGCAATGGTACAGAAGAGTTCCAGGGAACTCATGATAGAAGAGGATCTCCAAATCCAAGAAAAAAAAAGAAAAAAAAGAACTGTGGAGTATAGATGCTGATTGAACCATATTATTTCTTTTGTTTTGGGTGCTGTTGTTTTTTTTTCTATTTTGAGGTTTTGCATCACTGCTCTGATTTTTTCTCTTGTAACAGGATTAATGCAGAAATAGGATTAATGTTATTATGTGTATATATATGTGTGTGTATATATCTATATCTATATGTATAGAGATATATAGACATAACCTATATCAGATTACCTGCTGTCTAGGGGAGGGGGGAGGGAGGGGAGGGAGGGAGAAAAATCTGAAATTGTAAAGCTTGTATAAACAAAAGTTGAGAACTATCTTTACATGTAACGGAAAAAATAAAATACCTTATACATTAAATAAATAAATAAATAGATAGATAAAATGGAGATTTTGTTTTATAAACCATGAAAGATATTAAAAATAACTGGGAAGATTCTTGGGTTCTTGTTCTTTGCTTCATTTGTTTTTGTGTAAATTTATATAATATCTATATGTATCTATATCTCTATTTATCTTTGGATAAATATGTTCTATCTAGCTAGCTATCTTTCCATCTATCAGTAGGCAGCTAAGTAAGTGGTGCAGTTGATAGAGTGCCAGGTCTAGAGTAATGAAGACCTGAGTTCAAATTTGACTTCAGGTACTTTCTGGATGTGTGACTTTGGACAAGTCACTTAACCCTGTTTAGTTTCCTCATTTGTAAAATGAGCTGGGGAAGGAAATGGCAAAAACTCCAGTATCTTTGCCAAGAAATCTCCAAATAAGGTCACAAATTCAGATACTTCTGAACATCATACACACACACACACACACACACACACACACACACACACACACACACACACACACAGACTTCCTTAGTAATTCTAAAAGCCAATTTCAAATGGCCTTTTTAAAAGATTTGGCTCTTCCTAAATTTGTTCATATCCCTTAGAGACCAGAGAGTGTAGAGAGGATTAGGTAGAGCTAACAGAACTATCGGCTAACAGGGAAGGAGCCTGAATAGCTTTCAATGCATTGCTCTCTGTTTTTCAGGCTTTTTTTGTCATCAGTTTGGTTTCTCTGTTCTTTTCTGTGTTCTTTTATTGCTAGTTACAAGGCTCTGATGTCTTAGGAACTCCTACTGAGGCCTTTGGGGCTACTATATTTCAGTTGCTGGTGGGTGTGATGATTGGGCATTTTTAGATCAGCACTCTCAGTTTCATGAAAACTAAAATGAAGATACACAGCAGCTCTGATCTCAGTATAATCCAGTTTCTGTGACCAACAGCAACTTTCTGGGCATCTCACTGATCCTTATCTCAGGTATTTTTTGGTTAGAATTCTTTTGAATTTATTAATTGTTGAAAATGGGTAGACATGCACTTCCAGAACTACAATGTGATTTTCATTTCAGAATTTGGTACAACATGTTTATTACAACCAAGAAGGTCTGGAAAAGCAAAGAAAGCATGACCTATGTACAAGCTGAATATTACAATGAGTTTTTCTGAACTCTTGGAGCTACTGAGGAGTAAATAAAATAGCCCTATAGATGGATTAAAACTCAAGTCTTCCAACTCTATTGGAAAACCATTGCTCATTCTACTGTATCCTCTTAATTCTGTGCAAAGCTACAACAAAAATAAAAAAACAAACAAAAAACAACCCTTAAATGTCTAGAGAAAGCTATATCAAATTCTCTAAGCTTATAAAACTTGCTTTTTCAGAGATGTTATATCTTTTTTTGCATGTTACTCAGTAATTGGCATACCATTTCTAATACTCTGGCATATCATGAATACAGTAGAATATTTTTATAACATAGATAATTACTATGAGGTGTCAGCTAAACGAAAATCCTATTCCATTGCTTTATTGTGGCCTGAAGGTGGCTCTGGATTCTTGAAGACTGTCTTTGGAATCCATAATCTAATAGGCCCTGGGAAACTAGAAAAGTCTGTGCTATGGAACAGGCAATAGATTGAATATCTGTAATCGAAGGACCATTTTACCTAAATTCAAAGAACCTCATTACCATTTCGCTGCTGAGTAATATGTGTATACACACATGCATGCATACACATATACATATAAACACACATGTATATGTGTGTATGTTATATATAAATGTGTGTATATCTACATATATGTGTATATTTTTTGTATTAATATTTACTATTTCTACTGTCCCTAAATATCTAATTAAGATAAAAGACAGTTGTAATCTGTGTCAATATAGATTCTTCAAGTGATAAAATACAGGTCCTTTTATATCTCCTGATATATTTCATGGTGCAAAATATGAAACCATAATATACCTTTGCCATACCTGGAGTGGACTTCTGGCCTCCCAAATCCCTATCCCTATTGAAATCTCTTTTCCTTCACGGCCCTAACTCAGGTACCCTCTGTTCCTTAAAGCCTTCCCTGATCTATACAGCTGGAAGTGATTTTTAACATGTTATGTCTTAAAGCAATTTTCCCATACGATTCCTCTTTGATAATCAAATTCTACTTTGAATTATAGCTATTTACACTTTGTTCCCGATATTAGATTTTGAGTACCTTGAAGAGAGAGGCTGTGTCACATTTCATCATCCTAATAGTGCCTTGAATCTCCTTTGTTGCTATTCAGTAATTTTCAGTCATGTTAGACTCTTCATGACCCCATATGGGGTTTTCTTAACAAAGATACTAGAGTGTTTTGCCATTTCCTTTTCCAACTCATTTTACAGATGAGGAAACTGAGGCACAAAGGGTTATATAAATTACCCAGGGTCACACAGCTAGTAAGTGTATGGGGCCAGATTTAAATTTAGGTTTTCCTGAATCCAGGTGGGGTGCCACCTAGCTAACCTGCCCTGAACCTAGGAGACACTTAATAGATGACCACTGAAAAGAAATAATGTATTAGTCTAGTTCCAACCCAGTTTTAAAATGAAGCTTTGTTGTTCCTTCAGAATATCCACATGGTGTTTTAATCAATATCATAATTTTAAAAATCTAACATTTGAGGTTAGGCATGGTGACATGCCTGTAATCCCTGCTACCTGGGGAACCTAAGGCTGGGGAACTGCTTGAGCTTGATAGCTCTGAGCTGCAGTGGGTATCCCCATTAAGTCCATCACCAATTTTCTGAATCTGTGGCACTTGGGGCTACCAGGCTGCCACAGAGTGGCAAAACAGAGCACATTAAAGCTCCCATGAAGGGAGAGATTTCTCAAAAGTGGTTGTAGTACTGCAAGCATAGGAGAGATAAGGAGACCTAGTCTCAAAAATACAAACAGGGAGCAGAGCCAAGATGGTAGAGGAAAGGCAGTGACTTGACTGAGTTCTCCCCCAAACCTCTCCAAATACCTTCAAATAATGCTATAAGACAATTCCTGGAGCAGCAGAATCCACAAAAACATAGGGTGAAATAATTTTACAGTCAAAGACAACTTAGAAGGTTAGCAAGAAAGGACTGTTATACCAGGATGAGAGTGGAGCACAGCCTAGCACAGGCCCCTCCAGCTTAGACCCAGCTTCAGCCACAGCAAACAAGGAGCAGGCCTTGGGAGCCTCTAAATCAGCAAATGCAGCAACTACTTCTGCAACTCAGCCCACAGATGGTAAAGGGGGTCTAACAATTGGCCAGGTAGAGACCACTGAGGCAGGAATCTATTGTTTTACCTATACTCTGCTCCACATCACAGTCTTGGGGTGGTGGTCTCAGGCAGGAGAGAAGCACAAGCACATTAGAGCTTGCAGCCACAGTGGAGTAGGACTCTGTTCATATTTCCAAGGCAGAAAAGCAGGCCTGTGGTTGCTTGCAGACCAGAGCACAGGCCAGAAGAGTAATAAACATACCTCTCCTTAAATCATAACACCTCGGAAGAACTAAGGACTTACAAATTCCTAGAAGTATCTTTGAAAGCAGTTACTCAAACCCCCTGAAGCTTGAAAAAGTGCACCCTAAACCCTGGAAGCAGTGCCCCACTTTGACAAAGAGTTAAAAGTCAAGAAATAGGCTAGAAAAATGAGCAAACAGAAAAAAAAAACTGCTGACCCTAGAAAGTTTCTATTGTGACAAGGAAGATCAAAATACACCCTCAGAAGCAGATAACAAGTCAAAGATCCTACATCCAAAGCTTCCAAGAAAAATATGAATTGGTCTCAGACCATAGAAGGGCTCAAAAAGAACTTTGAAAATAAAATAAGAGAAGTAGAGGGGAAAAATGGAAAGAGAAATGAGAGTGATGCAAGAAAATCAAGAAAAAAGTCAACAGCTTAGTAAAAGAGACACAAAAACATACTGAAGAAAATAACACAGACTAGATCAAATGGTAAAAGAGGTATAAAAAGACAATAAGGAAAAGAATGCCTTGAAAAGGCCAATTGGCCAAATGAAAAAGGAGGCACAAAAAGCTTTCTGAAGAAAATAATTCCTTAAAAATTAGGATTGAGGAAATGGAAGCTAATGACTTTATGAGAAATCAAGAAACAATAAAGCAAAACCAAAATAATGAAAAAAATAGAAGACAGTATGAAACATCTCATTGGAAAAACAACTGATTTGGAAAATAGATCCAAGAGAGATAATTTGAAAATTAATGAACTACCTGAAAGCCATGATCAAAAAAATAGTCTAAACATCATCTTCCAAGAAATTGTCAGGGAAAATTGCCCTGATATTCTAGAACCAGAAGGTAAAATAGATATTGAAAGAATCCACCAATCACCTTCTGAAAGAGATCCTAAAATGAAAACTCCCAGGAATATTACAGCCAAATTCCAGAGCTCCCAGGTCAAGGAGAAAATATTGCAAGCAGCCAGACAGAAACAATTCAAGTATTGTAGAGCCAGTCAGGATAACACAAGATTTAGCAGCTTCTACAATAAATGATAGGAGGGATTGGAATATGATATTCTGGAGGGCAAATGAACTAGGATTACAACCAAGAATCACCAACCCAGTAAAACTGTGTATAATCCTTCAGGGGGGAAAGTGGGGATTCAATGAAGGAGAGGACTTTCAGGCATTCTTGATGAAAAGACCTAAGCTGAGTAGAAAATGTGACTTTCAGATACAAGATTCTAAGAGAAGTATAAAAGATAAACAAGCAAAAGAAATCATAAGGGATATTAAAATATTAAACTGTTTACATTCTTATGTGGGAAGATGCTACTTGTAACTCATAAAAATTTTCTCATTATCAGGGCAAGTGGGTGGAATATATTTAGACAGATGGCACAGATGTGAGTTGAATATGAAGGGATGACATCTTTAAAAAAATAAATTGAGGGGTAAGAGAGGAATACACTGGGTGAAAGGGAAAGGGAGAGGTAGGATGGGGTAAAGTATCTCACATAAAAGAAGCAAAGCAAAAGTTTATACAGTAGAGGGGAAGATGGGGAGGTACTGGGGAGTGAGTAAACCTTACTCTCATCAGAATTGGCTAAAAGAGGGAAAAATATACACACTCAATTGGGTACAGTAATCTATCTTACTCTGCAGGAAAATAGCAGGGGAAGGGGATGGGGAGGTTATAGAGGGTAGATTGGGGGAGAGGACAGTCAGAAGCAAAACACTTTTAAGTAAAGAAAAGGTGAAAAGAGATAGAGAACAGAGTAAATGATATGGGGAGAGAGTAGGATGGAGGGAAATTCAGTTAGCAATAGTAATTGTGAAATGAGCAGGATGCTCTCAAAAATTTGCAAAGACTAACATGAACTGATGCAAAGTGAGATGTACTGTATACAAAGTAACAGCACTATTGTAAGATAACTGTGAATGACTTGGCTATTCTCAATAATACAATGGTCTAAAAAAACTCTGAAGAACTTATAAAAAAATGTGATCCATCTCCAGAGAAAGAACTGATGGATGGTGTCTGAATACAGATTGAAACATTTTTTTTTAAGTTTCCTGTTCTTAAGTTTTTTTGTATGTTTTCTTTTACAACCTCACAAATATGAAAATGTTTTACATGACTACACATGTATAATTTATATTGAATTGCTTGTATTCTTAAAGGAGGGGGTGAGAGGGAAGGAGGAAGAGAATTTGGAACACAAAGTTTTAAAAATGGATATTAAAATTGTTTTTACATGTAATTGGGGGAAGAATAAAATTCTAAATAAATGAAAAAAAATACAAACAAAAACATTTCCAAGATTTGAGGATAAAAGTGAGGGAAATTTTGCTTTATAATATAATTGTTGTTGCTATTTTATTGGACAGTTTCACTTTTTTCCAAGTTCCAAAAATCTGAGGAAAGAGCGAACCCAAGTTTTTTGCATATAATTACAACATACTTGTTTTTCAGGAATGTTGCTTTTCCTATGGATTCCTTTCCTCCAGCCCTCTTGCCTGAGGACACAATGATTCCTCATAATCAGTCAGAACTTCTGGTCCAGTCACATGGCCACACCTTGAACTTTAACCAACAGCTACTACCACTGCCATTAATGGGGATTCCTTTTGTTCATCATTTCAACTAATTGCTATTTAATAGGTATACAATTTGTCATTCAGGTTTTATCAAACACAAAGTCAATATCATTATTATTTCATGTTACATAGAGGCCCAGAATTCCCAGGTCCGTATTAGTAATAAGTGAGGTACAGTTATCTTTAAAACAGCCCCACTGTGGGTGGCATGGAAAAAGGTTCCTTTTACTCCCTAATGAAATATTTGGGTAGGAGTGCTAGACTCAAACTGGGCCTCTTGAGAAAACTTTTCTCAGTAGTCAAGGATTTAACACTTATGACAAAAGTGTTTGACATGTGGAAGTGGTACAGAATGAAAATGGCACACTAGAGAAGAACTGTCAACGAAAGATTTATATTTCCAACTTAATGGTCACAAAAAAAGCATTTTACTCATGTGTGCCTTATAAACAACCTTCACCTCTAAACTTATGTTTGCTGAAGCAATTTCTTGAACTGCTTAGCTAGAAATTGACCTTTAAAAAGTTCACATATGTAGATGTAGAATTTTTAAAGTTAGGTATGGAAGGTGTCTTAGAGACAACCTAATCTAACTCTTTCATTTTACACCTGAGGAAAATAGAGGTGAAGGGACTTGTCCAATGTCACAGAAATAGTGTTAACAGACACAGGATTTGAAGCTTTGTTTTCTTTTGTCAAATCTAGTTCTCTGGCTATTATTTCATGTCATATATGTGTATACACACATTCACATACACAATTTCTATGATGCTTTCCCATACATGGGAAAAGAAATCAAGATATGTAGAGGGAATGGTTTTAAGGTTTCACTAATGCATATGGATTTTCTATTTCTATATTTTTAAAAGGCATTATATATCCCATTATTCATGCCCATTTTTCAAGGTACATTTAATATCTCAGATTCAGCTAATTTACTTCATTATGGTTCACCTTTTCCCTTGGCAAAAATACCTGCCATGTTTTAACTTCAAATAGAATACTAAAATGCTGTACTTTACCCTTGGGATATGGATTTTGACTCTGAAATGACTGTGTAATAGTACCTAGAAGCCAATATATGCTCAGTTTTTTATTTTCTACCCATTTAAATTTTTTTTTGGTGGGAAAATCATATCAATAAACATGTGTGATGAAGGATCGAGAGACACATGCTTACAAAGCTTCTAGGTTCAGATAAAGATTTCCTACTGATAAGTCCATCATTTTAATAGGCTGTGTCTTTTTTTATCTTGGAGCCTTGAGGAAAATGTTTGGCTGATGTATTCTAAATTAATATGAAAATGTTTCTGTAAGGAATTGTTTCTGTTCCAGCATAACTGAGAATAGTATAAGGTTCTGAAAAAATGTATTAAATCAATCAATATATAATTATTGAACCTCTAAGTATGTGTTCAATTCTATGAAGTTAGTTATAAATGAAGAAGAACAAATCTGAGATGTATTTTGAAGAGCTAAATGACATAACACTTCAGACAGCATTTAACAAATGGAGACAGAGGGATTCTATGATACAGCTTCTCACTTGTGAGACGAGAAAAATAATCATACTGGCAGAAATGGGGATAGTTGAAAAAAAGGGAAGGAAAATAAGTTCAATTTGAGAAATGTTAAGTTTGGAGGTAATAGGATACCAAGTGTAGAAGGTAAAGAGGCTTACTAGTAAGCAAAGGTGGGGGCAGCTAGGTGGCACAGTGGATAAAGCACCAGCCCTGGATTCAGGAGAACCTGAGGTCAAATCCGGCCTCAGACACTTGACACTTACTAGTTGTGTGACCTTGGGCAAGTCACTTAACCCTCACTGCCCCACAAAAAAAAAAAAAGGAAAGGAAAAGAAAAGAAAAAAAGGAACAAAAAAGAAAAAGAAAAGGCTACTATATTGGGCAAGTATGGGGTCACTGGCAATTTCAGATAGAGAGAAGAGAAAAATAGACTTTATAAGCAATGAATAAATAAGAAGTATAGGGGCAGCTAGGTAGTGCAGTGGATAGAGCACCGGCCCTGGAATCAGGAGTACCTGAGTTCAAATCCGGCCTCAGACACTTAACACTTACTAGCTGTGTGACCCTGGGCAAGTCACTTAACTCCAATTGCCTCACTAAAAACTAAATAAATAAATAAATAAGAAGTATAGTCCAGTGTAATACTAGTTTGAGAATCCTTTGGAACATTTATGTGATTCCTGCTATCAAATGAGACAATATTTGTACACAATACACATATAAAAACATGTATATGGGGGCGGCTAGGTGGCGCAGCGGATAAAGCACCGGCCCCGGATTCAGGAGTACCTGAGTTCAAATCCGGCCTCAGACACTTGACACTTACTAGCTGTGTGACCCTGGGCAAGTCACTTAACCCCCATTGCCCCACAAAAACAAAACAAAACAAAACAAAACATGTATATGTATGTGTGTGTGTGTGTATATATATATATATATATATATATATATATATATATATATATATACACACACACACAAAGAACCAACATAATAAATTAAATTCTTTCATTATATTGGGTTTAAGCCAAATGTCTTTGGGTTTAATTCCAGATGTTATATCTAAAATGTATATTCATATGAAAATGTGCTTTATTCATAAAAACATGAAATTCTGCTCTTCAAAAAAAAAACATTCTGTCTATCCATCTCTCTCTCTCTCTGTATAGATATATTTATGTATGTATTGAAATAAAATTACCCTTTCTCTGGGTGTACAGCTAGAGATCTTGGTTGATCCAGGCCTTGAGAAATGATTACATATCGGAATGAACCATTAAGTCTTGCAACTTCAATCAAGTTGAAGCCATGGTCTGTCCAATATATATTACCTGGAAGAAAGACCAAACATTTTAATAATGTTATTAGCAAGAAATAAGAGGAAATGCTAAAACTGAATTTTAGTATAACTAGCATAATTGACAAAATTGTTTTTTAGTCTATTTTTCTTAACTTTTGGGGGGTTTCCTCATTTCCCTGCTAGCAGAAGGTTATAAATGGCTAAAACATGAACACTTCCAATCCTGTTCTCAAGGATTCCCATCTTAAATAATATTCTGGTACTTTTAGCTGTCAAAAATAAACCAAAACTTTTGACACCTGAAGAAAGGGTGGGTGTATTTTAACTTTCCAACTGTCTTCAGGTAAAAGAGAATTTCTAAAGCATTTTCTCCCATTTCCTGCCTTGTGGAGTTCTCAGGAGACTTTGGCAAAGTTAACAATGGATAATCTACTTCTACATAAAAACATATATCCAGAGGCTCTGAAGCATTAGAAAGAGTAGTGCTGAAAGCAAAACAGACTATTTACCCCTGTGGCCATAAGTACAAAAGTTTATTGTTATGAGCCAAAACCAGAATTTTGACAAAGCAGATTGAGCCCCTAGAAAAACTGGTGTGAAAAGGTAAAGAATGTCATGGCTTATACCAGCAATCCAGTCAACTGCTATGCCTTCCACTCTTCCCAAACCATTTGTAATAATATCTTCCTTCCAAGTCTGATCTCTTTTAGCTCTGCTAATTTTATTGAAGCCCATGTCTGTCCAGTAGATGGTATCATTTTCTATAGATAAAACACAGAATAAAATCAAAATTATTAAAAGGCATGATTTTGTAGCAGAATTGTGAACAATTTACTGAAATATTCTTTGGTGGATATCCAACATTGAATGGCTTAAAGTAACGTATCTTCAGAATTATGAGTTCATGCAAAATGTCAAGAAGTTTACCACTATATAATTTTAATCAAATCTTCAATGTATCTGTATTTGAAGTATTTCCTGACTAAATAGCTATTCTACTGCCTCAGCATAACATGAAAGGTGATCTGTTTTTTAAGGTTGCATCAAAAGAGCACAAATTCTGGCAGATCCTATTCCAGGGGAAGTGGAAAGACTTTAAATAAGGCTCCAGAGACAAACTCTTTTCTCATCCAAGGTTCAAACTAGTAGAATCAGAAAAGCCCATCATTAAAATGATAGTATCCAAATGATGGAATCTTGTGGTCATAGCAACTCTTAAACCAATCAATAGGTACAGAGGCATCATAATTTATATAGATGGGGAAGCCAGCACCCACCACTGTGCCTGGCATATAGTAGGTACTTAATAAATTATTATATTTGGATTGATTTCTTTTTTTTTTTTTTTTTTTTTTTTTTTTTTTTATTGAGGCAATTGGGGTTAAGTGACTTGCCCAGGGTCACACAGCTAGTAAGTGTTAAGTGTCTGAGGCCGGATTTGAACTCAGGTACTCCTGACTCCAGGGCCGGTGCTCTATCCACTGCGCCATCTAGCTGCCCCGGATTGATTTCTTAATAAGGTAATACCCATGATGATGAAATTAAATAACTTTTGAAGTGTCCAAGTAGTTAATTTGTTATGCAAACCACTTAGTTTGACTTCTCCTTTCCCCTAATTCTCCCTTTCATGGAATTTCCAAGTGCTGCATGATAGGACCAAACATTTCATCTAAATTAGGCAGCATTTAACCACTTTTATCTTTAGAATTTTCACTGTGTAAGGTTAGTTCCAAATGGACAAAGAAGAGTCACTAAGGGATTTGATATCAAAGTTGCACAATAGAAGGTTAAAGCTGTTCAAGGATTCACTAAAATGGCTTGCAATGTCACAAATAGGTAAAATTCATTAATATGTGTACAGTTTGAGTAATCTTGTCACCTAATCACCCATTGGCAAGGTATTTAATCAGAGACAAAAAAATGCAACTGGGAAGACTATCATGTAGCTTTTAAATGACCATAAGATAACTGAGAATGGATACTCTACAATATTCTTGAAGCCCTGATACATAATAACTTTCTTTTTCTTTTCTCTTTCATTCCTTCTTTCCTTCCTTTTCTTACTTTCTTTTTTTTTTAATTCAGTGATGAAAGATTTATCTGATGAATGCAAAACTGATCATTTAATGTTTGTTCTACTGCCTTCTGGGAATTAACTTTAAAGTGATTGAGCTACATAATACTGATTAACTATGTGTACATATTAGAGACAGTAGAATATATGTGGCTAGAGAGTTGGCCTTCAAATAAGGAAAAATTTGTTCAAGTCCTGCTCCTGACATACCCCAAGTTTATAGCCATGCTAAGTCTGTGAATATTTTAGCATCCCAGGTACTCTCAAGACCATGTTTCAGATGAGCCAGGAATTTGCATTGACGAAAGGAGTTTCTTCTGTAATTTCCCCTTCTCTAAGGAAAGTACACATATGGATACACTTATATATACAGATGAGATATAAGTTGAAGGAGTTTCTATCCTGATAATTCCCTAGATATCTGGATTTTATTATAAAGAAGACCTATGAAAGCACCATAGTTCTAGACCCCTATACCCCCCCCCAAAAAAAGGTAATGAAATGTCTTATACAGATATGAAACTTTAGGGGGAACTTTCTAATTAAAAAAAAAAACATTGAACAGGCTAACATAATCTTAGAGCTGTTTGTTTTTTGGTACAAATAAATTCTTTTCTCACAGCCCCTAGCGTGGTTAATAGGAAAGTGTTATGGATGTTAGCCAAAAGAATAGCCAAGAACAAGAGAAGATAAGGGGTAGAGAATTTATTTTTAACAAGTATGAAAGACATGGGGAATTTTCAAGTGACCTACATTAAGTATGTGATCTTTCTCTCTCTGTCACAGCCAAGGAATGACTGACTATGTGTGGGCGAAGTGCAGGTTGGCCTGTCTCCTAAAAGAGAAGGTTAAAAGGCTAGAAAAATAGTTCTTTATTCTCTGGGCTATCACAAAGGTTGAAATCTTCCTTTAAAAAACTGAAGAAGGGTTTTTAACAAAAACAAAAATAAAATGGATCTAAAGTGAAAAAAAGTATGTCTTGACTTGTTAGGAGGGTGGAAAATTAATAATGTCAATTAAAGAGTGAGGAGGACCAATGAAGACCTCAGAGGTAAGAAGATATTGAAGTTTCAACCTACATTGGTGGTGGGAATGACCTTCATAAATTATAGACTCATCAAAATGTGTAAACATAATCTAAATATTTAGGTATATATTTTTCCCCCTTCTGTAGATTTATACATATAGACTATAACAAAGAAAGACAAAAAGAAATAGGCTGAATGAGAAACTAGGCCAAATCCACAAATAATTAATTTGCAAGTACTAAAATTAAAATTCTAAATGATAACCTTTATGACCTTTTGATGGAAGAAAAAGTCTCCTGCAAAGCTAATATAATCTCCTTTCACTATAATGACCAAAAAAAAAAAGATGAAAAGAAAGAAAAAAGCAATTAGTAGAATAAATCCGTGTATTCATAAAGCTTTGAATTCCTATTCAAATTAAATACATTCTAAACTATTTTTCCTATTTGGGTATATGACCCATATATTCTATCAAAAACTTTTTATGGTAGGTTCAAAATGATTCAAAGTAGTTTAGGCATCTCTGTTTTTTTTTTTGTTTTTACAAAACAGAATTTTGGTGAGGTGGAGTAGCAATTGGTTTCCCAACTGCATATATTAATCCATTTTTAAACTAATATATATCTATCAATCAATATTTATTGCATGACTATTATTACAATATTTTGGGTTCTATCTGGGAAATACAAAGAAAAATGACAACTGATCACTGTCATTAATGGACATATATGTACTTGAAAATGCAGTCTTACACACACACACCAGCAAAAATAAAGAACAATATTAAAGACAAAATGTGTAATACTTCAGATAGGGTAAAACATCATCTAATGAAAGAAGAATTTACAGAAGAGAAAGTATTTGTGTTGGACCTTGAAAGAGGGGTAAAATTCAATTCAATTCAATTCAATTCAATGAAATAAATATTTATTAAATGTCTCCTATCTGCAAGTCATTGTTGGTAGTGATAGGGGCAGCTAGGTGGTACAGTGGATAGAGGCCTGGGCTTGGAATCAGGAGGACTCATCTTCATAAATTCAAATTCAGCCTCAAACACTTACTAGTTGTGTGACTCTGGGTAAATCACTTAACCATATTTGCCTCAGTTTCCTCATCTGTAAAATGAGCTGGAGAAGAAAATAGTAAACCACTCCAGTATCTTTGTCAAGAAAACCCCAAATGGGGTTACAAAGAGTTGAACATGACTGAAATGACTTAACAACAATAAAAACATACACAAGTCATTTCACTGTGGTATAACAGAAAACAAAGCAGTCCTTGACCTCAGTATTCTGTTGGAAGAATTCAATCTGTACACAAGTAAGTCAGTAGAAACTAAAGAGGCTATAGCACTAAATCATTGGTACATGCAATTCTTTGTGTACTCTCTTACCTTCTGAAGCTGCAATCCCAAGTTCAGATCGAGGCCTTTCCTAGTCTATCCACTGTTAGTGTCCTCCTCCTAAGATTATCTTTTATGTGTATCATATATTTGTAAAATATACAGTTTTCTTCCCCCACTCACATTCATATGTGAGCTCCTTGAGAATAAGAAATATGTGATTTATTTTTCCTTTTTTTGGTAACTCAGTGCTTGGTATCCTATCTGGCACATGATAAGTGCTTAATCAATGCTTATTTGCTATTTGACCTGTCCATTGATGTCTAACAGCTGAAACAATTCAGTGGTGATGATTCAGATAGACCATAAAGATTTGGGAACTAATAAACATGATGACGATGATCATGATTATTTCATTATTATCCACATTTTACAGAAGAAGAAACTAAAGCAGACAGGTCAAGTGACTAACTCAGGGTTATACACCCAGTTAGTTTCTAAGAACAGATTGAACTCAGGTCTTCCTGACTCTGGATCTAGGTGATGCTTTATGTACTACCTAGCTTCCTGAACCATTTGATTTACTTGTACCATACTTCATGACTCTATGCTACATTCAACAAAGAATCCTAAGAGAAAGGAAAATATGGGGGCCAGCTAGGTGGCGTGGTAGATAAAGCACCAGCCTTGGATTCTGGAGGATGTGAATTCAAATCTGACCTCAGACACCTGACACTTACTAGCTGTGTGACTCTGGGCAAGTCACTTAACCCTCATTGCCCCAAAGAGAGAGAGAGAGAGAGAAAGAAAGGAAAATAAATCAAAATCACTTTAAGCAATTAAAGGATTTATAGGATGATAGCTGAGTCAAGTTCAACATAGTATTATCTTCTTTAACTCTACAAGTAACAGATATAAACAAATGCAAATCATTAGTTTCCATGCTATGTCCTCCATGTAGCATGCAAGAACTTTGTGTTTGGGGAATTCCTTTTTTTTTTGTCTGTTTATTTTTGCCTTTTCAGCTATATTCAATCTCCAACAGATACCTTATATATAGATGCCTAAAAATATTTGTTGACTTGAACTGAAGATGAGCAAAACCACATGGTGGAGATTATATTCTGTTATTTTTGACTGTTTCATCAAGGAAACACCCCGTGTTTCTTGAAGAAACAAAGGGGGGACTGTAATGATTGGAATGATGCCGCCTGCTGGAGACTTACTGTAGAAAAGCTCCACCATGAGGAGAAGACCTCTGAGTGCAAGCCATGCAGTAAAGGTCCTTTTCGTCAGGAAGTGACATTTGTTCGTGGGTACTGTCTATCAAGGCTACCAGCCAATCAACTTGAGGAACCTCCGATTTCTGGGAAGAGGACACGAAGGAGGAAAGAGACGCTGGTGGGACTATGCTTCCTTTTTGGCTGTGAGACATCAGCATGGTGGCAGGGAACTTCAGAAGAGGGAGATTAGGAAGGCTAGGATTGCCAGATTATAAGAAATTTCAATCTTTCTCTTTCTTTTACTATCTTTCAATAAACCCTTAAAAAAATTCTAAACTCATTTATCAGTGATTTTAGTCAGTTTCCCAAAAAAACTGGGGGGGGGGGGACAGAGTAGAACCCACATTTAGAATTTTAAATTACACACACACATAAGATTAAAACTGTTGGGTGGCTAGGTGGCACAGTGGATAAAGCACCGGCCCTGGAGTCAGGAGTACCTGAGTTCAAATCCAGCCTCAGACACTTAACACTTACTAGCTGTGTGACCCTGGGCAAGTCACTTAACCCCAATTGCCTCACTAAAAAAAATATATTAAAAATGTTAGTTAAGAAGAAAATCAGAAGAAAAAAAGTCCTACAACAATCAGAACTTGTGTATAAATCAGTATTACTGCATAATGCAGTGCTGAATTTGACATCAGAGCCCTGGAATGTATCCCTAGCCTGGCCACTTACTACTTGTGTGATGCTGAGGAAGTCATTTAGCTTACCTGGGTTTCAGTTTCCTTATCTTTTCAATTCAGTTCTGTTCAATAAATATTTATTAAGTATTTACTATGTGAAAAGCACTATGCTAAGTGCTAGGGATAAAAAAAGAGTCAAAAGATAATCTCTGCCCTCAAGGGGCTTACAAACTAAGTGGGGGGGCAACAAGCAAACAAATATATAAAAAGCTAACTATATATAGAATAGGAAATGTTTAAAAGAGGGAAAATACTCGAATTAATAAGTATTAGGGAAGGCTTTGTGTAGGAGGGTGGGATTTTAGTTGGGACTTGAAGCTAGGGAGATCAATAGTCTGAGCAGAGGAGAGAGTTTTCCAGGCATGGAGGATAGCCAAAAAAAAATGGCCAGAGCCAAGAGATAGAGTTCCTTATTCATGGAACAGCCAGTAGGTTGGTGTGTCTAGATCAAAGAGTATGTGTCAGGGAGCCAAAAAATTGAAGAGGCAGGAGAAAGCTAAATTATGAAGGGCTTTGAATGCCAAACAGAACATTTCATATTCATTCCTGGAGGCAATAGGTAGTCATTAGAGTTTGCTAAGTAGGTGGTGACATGATCAGAAATGTGTTTTAGGACAATCACTTTAAAAGATGAATGGAGGGGGGCAGCTAGGTGGCACAGTGCATAAAGCACTGGTTCTGGATTCAGAGGGATCTGAGTTCAAATCAGGCCTCAAACACTTGACACTTACTAGCTGTGTGACCCCGAGCAAGTCACTTACCCCCCATTGCCCTGAGACAAAAAAAAAGGATGAATGGAGAATGGAATTAATTCATCTGTAAAATAAAATTTTTAGACTCTAGGATTCCATGAACTCTAAAATAAGGGAGGTCAACAAGATCATTCCTAATGTCCATTTGAGCTTAAAATTGATGATCCTTTATGCAAAATACAGTAAATTAAGAGGTGTATTGGTCATTACTTAATACAATAGGATTAGGGGGGTTGAAACTAGTCATGTAAATTAAAATTATAAAAAGAATAAACTTAATTATAATTTGGATATGTTTAAAGAGCCACAATAACTTTTTTTTAAGTGAGTAATATATACACGGTAGAAACTTGCTATTCTTTGTCACTTGGGAAGATAGAATAAAAACATTATATTCTTGTTGTAAGATTTAGCTTAAAGATAAGGAAGAATCTCTCTTGGTATTAAGGATTGTTAATTATTGGCAGGGGGAAGTATATGAAGTCAAATAATTTCTTTCCCTGGAGAGTGTTGGTGATAAAATAGCTAACCATCTGCAGTGGTGGCTTATATATTGGCCCAACTAGAGGCATGGAGATGGATATATTGATTTCTAAAACTCCTTTCCCAACTTTAAGAGTCTATCATTTTATGATTAGTTAACAAACACTTACTGACCATCTGGTGTCTCAGTATTCCATTAAATGTTTGGGAGAGGAGGGAGAAAAATAATTAAAAGACATGTTCCCTGTGCTCAAGGAACTTATGAACTAGCTGGAGATATACACATTTGAGGAATACATGAGTATTTGTCAACAAATGCCAACTGATACTAGAAATTGAATCTCTCAGGCAGATAGGGATAAAATACTTAACTTGGAATCAGAAAAATCTGAGTTCAAATCCTGCCTCAGGAACTTACTAGTATTATGACCTTGAATAAGTCACTTAACCCACTTAGCCTCATTTTCTTTATTTGTAAAATGAGAATAATATCTATACCTTACATTTGATGTGGAGATCAAATGACATGTTTAAGGCACTCTGAAAAACTTAGAGCTCTATAAAAATGCTAATCATTTCTGAAGATTCTGAGAATTTTGATGAGGATGAAGACAGCCACGATGATTATAATGATGAGCTAAGTTAATACAGGCATGGGGGGGGGGGGGGGCGGGCATGCTACTTTTTGAAAAGTTCCTGGAGGACACAAGTGTTAGATTTTAAAGTTCTACTAAACAGAATGGTAGAAAAGAAGAATGTATCAATGTACTTCAGGAAGGGCTGCTGACATTTAGTAACTCAAATACCATATTTGTTGACATATTCCTATGCTTCCTTCCCCATCAAAATCCATAATTCTTCTTTCATTCAATTTTACTTTTATAACTGAAAAGTAACTTAGAGATATGCGAATGTGTTTTGTTTTTAATTAAACAATTTCTCCAAAGGCAATAGTAGCAAACCCTGGACTAGAATCTCAGTATCCATATTCCCAAACCAGTACTTTTGTAGCATACTCTTTCTTCTCATTCTTTCTTCTTTGACATGGAGTGGCACCATACATATGGAACCATAATTTACAATGACAGGTTTGGGGGTTTTTTGGGAGGGGAGGGAACTCTAATTCATTTTGATCTGAAAATTAAAGGGAATGTAATACAGCTGAGTCTGAAAGACTAAGTTATAAAATAATCTACTATGGCTTCATCCAAGATACCTTCACTAACAAACTTCAATCTACTTTTATCATTCTTATTCTATGTAAGAGGTTCTTCACTTGGGGTTCGTGAACTCGGATGGAAGAATAGAACTTTATTTACACTAACCTCCATCTGAAATTTAGAAGCATCTAGGTAGCACAGTGGATAGAGAACTGGTCCTAGTGCCAGGAAGAACTGAATTCAAATTCCAACTCAGAACAAGTCATAAAAAAAAAACCAAAACTAAATCTTTTTTTTTCTTTGCCTCAGTTTTCACAACTGTAAAACAGGGATAATAACAGGACCTACCTCACAGGGTTGTTGTGAGGATGAAAGAAGATATTTTTGAAGTGCTATAGCAGATGATATAAAGATGCTTATTCCCATAACTTCCCTCCATTTGGTTTTTCTTTCAATTAATTAGAAACATTATATGGCAAAGGGGTCCAATGCAATTCATCAGACTACCAAAAGGGTGACTAACTAAAATGCCAGAAAATGAGAATGCAGATTTAATTCATAGTGTGTTTTGATTTTTATAATTATAGGTAAAAACAAATAACAACAATAAAAAAGGTGATAGATTTGTGGTTCCAGTGACCTTGCAAATCCAAACTGTGTACACTTGTACATGTGTAGGTAAATAAGCATGCTGTCACTCTGACTTATGAAAAATTTTCTTTGAATATATACAGGTAATAGTAATGCCTCCTAGAAAATGGTGGCATATGATGATGTATACAGGCCAGGAAGGTCTTAATTAATTGATTGATTAATTGATTAATTAATTAATTAGATTAATTTTGCATTGCATAATTATATGCATAGCATTATGCTAAATACTGAGAGAAGGATGGCGTGTGTATGTGTGTGTGAGAGCAAGGGGGGCGAGGGAAAGTGTGTGTGTGTGTGTGTGTGTGTGTGTGTGTGTGTGTGTGTGTGTGTGTGTGTGTGTGTTCGCGCTTCAAGGCAGCTAGGTTTGCATAGACTATAAGTAGATAGAATTCTGAGCCTGGAGACAGGAAGACCTAAGTTTAAATCTTACCTTAAACACTTACTAGATGTGTGATCATGGATATGTCACTTAATCTGTTTCTCCAAATTCCTTAGCTATAAAATGGGGATAATAATATTCCCTATCCTATAAGGTTTTTGTGAGGATCAAAGAATATAATATTTATAAAACACATAACACAATGACTAGCACACAGTAGACAATTAATAAATGCTTCTTCCCTTGTTTTCCCTCAAGAAAAATACAATTAGGAGATAATAAAAAGCAGTATATAATTAGAAGCCAAATTATAGAGACTAGGCTACAAATGTAAAGATTTATCAAGTGAACAACAAAAGCCTCAAAGGGAGTATAGGAATTAAAGTGGGTTGTAAAAGATTGGTAAAAATACAAATAAGTAGAGAAGATAGGAAAGATACTGTAAGGGAATAAGGGTTTAATTTCTCAAGGAGCCAAAAAATGTGCCAAGAATAAGGGCCTTTAGATAAACATAAACTCCTTATACATTGGTCAAGCCTACACATGAGAAATAATCTGATCACCCTGTCAACAATCTAATGACTGGCTGTCATCTTGAGCAGTTTGCATTAGAGGAAGCTGGATTCAGTGATGGTGAACAGTGAACATTGTGATGACAGCTAAACTTGATCACAGGCATGGCCTAAACTGAACTTCCTGTTTGTTCCCAGTTTTTTGCAAGCACTTCTCATAAACATTTTGCTGGTTAATAAAGACAAAGTACTTGATACCTAGTATTAAAGGAGAGTCAGTAATACCCTACTAATGAATTACATTTGTTTCTTTCATTTTGAGAAAGGCAAATCAATACAAACTCTAATGGGCAATTTTCCTATAGAAACAAATCACTAAGAACTTCATCCTTGTGAGTAAATAAAATAAAATCTACAGACTTCAAAGGTTTTGAATATCTTAATTCCCTTAAGGTACAGTGTTATGAAACCGTAGTTAATGTACATTCCCTTTTAAATTACTCTTTTATCAAACAAGAAATATAGGCCCATCTGGCTTTTGTATCTTGAATAGAATTTGCATTAAACATTGTTATTATAAAAGCAATTCCATTTTGAGGTTTTGAACTGTTTGCTCTCAGGGTAACAAAAAGGATCTTTCACATTTTCTCAAGTATTCACTCCTTTTTTTCCCTTCAAAGCAATCTTACTGTGTTGTTTTTCATATGCATTAAGTTAGGTCTTGCAGCAATTCTGTGCCTAATTTTGACTTTCAGGTAGCATATGAGATCTTAAACTTCCTGTCACACTCTCATCGTCTTCAGATTAGAGGAGGTTGGATAGCAGCTCTAAAGGGGGAATCATGCTAATTTATTCTGTTTTAGGTTTACAAAGGCAAGCTGTAAAGTTAAGACAGTATTTTGAATAGTTATATCTTGAGGGGACACCTACTCAAAGACATTTCTTTAGGAAATCATCAACCTCTTTCAAAAAATGCTGCCACTCTTTTCCTGTCACATTTGTGAAGAACAGAAATGTGGCAAACTCACTGCCCAAATGTACTCCTTCCCTGTGTTTCAACAAAAATAATGGGTAAAAGTGGGGAATGAAATTTTTATCATGAAAAATAAAAGCAAAGGATGTAACATAGATATTCATGATTTTGTTCATCCCTCAGGCGTGAAATCTTATGGAAAATAATGAACTGAAGAATTCATGAAATACTTAAGATAAAAACAAAATATTTTTAAACCACCTCATTTTTCAACATCATATTTCTGCAGATATAAGGAGAAGCAGAGAGATACTTCAAGTCAATCCAATAAGAATGCATTTATTAAGTACCCATTATATTCAAGACACTATACTGATGTACAAGTTTTAGTACCAAATAACATTTTTAGATACATTTTGAAAATAGAATATTTTTCTTTCGAGACCTCAAACCAAAAAACAAGGCAGTAGAACAAGGCAGAGAAAGGAAACTGAATTTGATCAGAAATGATGCTGATCTCATTTAAGGAAAAAAAAGAATAAAACTGAGGTTTATTACAGCTTGAAAATAAAAAATTTAACTTTACTACATGTCTTAAAAGTTATCTTCCCTTAAGTATGAACATGATTAATTTGATTGAATCATGTCACCTTATATTTTCAGAGAATCAACGTGTCCCAGTGTACTAGAATTACTGAAAAATATACTTTGAGAAATATTTGCGATGAGTGTCTATTGGGTTAACATAATGGAGAGAGAGAGGAGGAAAATATTTCAGGACAGGAAGAATTTTATCAATGACAATATTAAAGATTCAATATCATTGTGTTCAGTAACAGGCTTAAAAGTCTACCTAATCATTTTATTAACATAATGACACAGAGATCAATGAGAGCCTTCGGTATGATTATTTTCTAATTTGATTTTTAATATTATTGTGCCTTGGTTGACATGATAGTAAAATATAAGCACTTAACTGTGCTTGGAATTTCCCAGAAAGTAATGACTTTCTCCTCTGAAGATATTCTGGCTTTTGAGAGAAGAACATGAAGAAAACAATGATAATTAACATTCAATATTATTTTTAGTGATGTTCAAATCTTCAGTTTACTACTGTCCCATAGTCACTGTAGCTTAACTGTAACACTATCTTGGAGAACACGGGCAAAAAAACCTTGTAATATGAAATATATATATATATATATGTATATATATATATATATATGCCAAATCATAAAAGTCTCACCAATGTATGCAATCCTATCTCATTCAATGGCATACAGTTTGTCTAGCAGCAATCATAAGATAAACTGAATGATATTGCAATATAACATTATTCTAGGTATTACTAGGATAACGGAATTTTCACACTTGAAACAAATTCATTGAATACACACCTAAACTAATGAAAATTGATAATATTTCTCATAAAACCTATTTAGGACCAAAATTATTGATGGTTATAATAGTTTACTTCCCAATCTGAAAATATACCTCAACTTCTGGAGCAAAGGACCATTCTTAGAATCTACACTTCCCAGTATCTTCTCCCCTCATTTTGAGGATTGCTATCTCTGATTCACATAACACAATGGAACTGCTACACTGCCACTCATAAAAACAGATTATCATATATATGCTTATTGAATATTACTATTTTCAGAAGTCTTTGTAAATAGAACTTAACTTGATCTATTCTTTGTTTTTTTACTAAAATATTAACTAGAGTAGATAGTTGGTACAAGTGGATTGAGTGCTGGGCCTGAAATCAGAAAAACTTGTTTTTCTGAGTTCAAACCTGGCCTCAGACACATACTAGCCATGTGACCTGGGAAAGTTACTTAACCCATTTGCCTCATCTTCCTCATCTGTAAAATGAGCTGGAGAAGGAAATGGTAAACCACTTCAGTATCTTTGCCAAGAAAACTCCAAATGGGCTCATGAAGAGTCAGACTCCACTGAAATCATTGAAAAATAAATTAGACTATTTGTATGAAACTGAACACCATTTTGAATAATTTGAAGTAATTACCAGTATATTCAATTCAATTTGACAAGTATTTATTAAGTACCATTATATCCCAGATAGTATGATAGGAAGCTGGGATATGAAGAAAAATAAATTAATTAAAGCAATTCTTGTCTTTCCAGAAGTTTCATTCCACTGAAATGAAACAATGTGTACCCATATAAGTTAATAAAAATTAAATACAATGTAATTTGCAAAGCTTAAGATGTTACATAAATGGTAGTTATTAAAGCTTTTATAATTAAAATTGACAAGACTTAAAAACTGAGTAGAGAAATGGTCAGTGGGGTTGATTGAATAAGAATGAAGATACAAATATGGCATCTAGGTAGTGACTCAAACAATGGTAATATCCTCAAAATAAGTTAAGAAGAAGGGTGGGAGGGGCAGCTGGGTGGTGAAGTGGATAAAGCACTGGCCCTGGATTCAGGAGGACCTGAGTTCAAATCTGACCTCAGACACTTAAAAATTACTAGCTGTGTGACCCTGGGCAAGTCCCTTAATCCCCATTGCCCTGCAAAAACAAAACAAAACAAAACAAGCAAAAAAAAAAAAAAAGAAGGGTGGGTTTAGGGGGGGAAGAAAATGAGTTCAGACATATTGCATAAGATACCTATGGAATAGGCAGAGTAGGATGGCCACCAGACAGGTAGAGATTAGGGACTGACTCAGGAGAAAAATGACAAATGAGAGGTGTCAATTGTAAAGTAATCTGCATAGTTGATTTCAATAAGAGAGTACACAGAGAAAAGAGAAGAGGGCTCAGGATAAAGCTTCAGGTGATACTCATAGTCAGAAAGCAAGACATGGAAGATGATTCTTCAAAGATTGAGAAAGTTCAATCCACAGGTAGGAAGAGAATAAGAGGAAAAAGTATCATGAAAGTGTCATGAGGAGTAATAAAAATGTTAAATATGTGAGAAATAAATATTTCTCTCTTGAATTTAATAATTAATTATTGTATTAGGACCTTCCCACCCACCCCCCACCTCATCCAGAAACTATACAGGCCCAAATCTAATCAGACAGTGAAAGAAATTCTAAGTATGAGCTAATGAGTGTATTCCTGTTCGTTGTGTTTGCTCAGATAAGCCTATGGTTGGTTCTCCCTATCATCAAGGCAGGTGATATGAAATTGACATCTCTTTCACCAAGATTTGAGTGACCTCAGTTCCATACCCTAAGATCTTCATTTTAATATAGCACACACCTCTTATTGTGTTTACCAGCCCTCAGAACACCTCATCTTTAAAAGATTATAAACTGTGACCTGACTGCAATTATGGGTCTTGGTCTGAGAGAGAAAGCCAAATGACCATCCTTTTATTAACAACCTGCTGGCTTTATTACTAAAATTATTAAATTATCCAGAAACTATGTCTCTCAACTTTTTAATAATAACAAGTATGGTGACCTGATGAAAGGATTTTAAAAGAAAAGAGACAAGTCTGGCTTAGGGTCTCCCAGGAAATTACCTTCTCACCTAGAGAGAGGTCTTTTCCTGAGGAACTCCAAATTAAGATTTTGACTCTGCTCAACCTAAAACTTCTGATTCTAATTTCACTATTTTGGGGTAAGCATACATGTAATGTTTAGCGTTTGTGCTGCAGAAGCATTTTCCTGGTTTGAACTCTCACAGGAAGGTAATCATTGGGTAGGTCCATCTACTTGAATAAGATCCTCTGAAGTAAGCTCTATGGGTATAAGAGAGAAAACCTGTGTACACAGTAAGATGACTGCCTAGATATTCAGGGCATCATGGATATTTAGCTTACAAAATCAATTATTAATGAACCCCTCTCCCCCAAAAGTACTAGAAATATGTCCTGAATTACCTGCAGGAATACAGACCAATACTCTATGAAAGGATCTCTAAAGCTACAATCTTTGCTTTCAAGTTTTTGGGGTAGATAAAAATTCAATTGCGTGTGTTAGAGGAAGTAAAGGTATGGATGGGGTTTGAGAAATAATTATTAATAACTGATAACTAAGGAGCATTCAGTGCTCTCCCCTTCTTTCTTAGTCCTTTCTCTCCCCACCCCCATCTCCTACTCCATGGTCTACTTCTCCTTGAAATTAAACTTACACTAAATCTCTTCATCTCAGGTAGGCCAAAACCAAGTTTACAAAGAATCTCAGATGAACACAGGTCCATTTATTTAGATAACCAAGGGTTTCTCAGTCCAGGGTGAGATCATTTGGGGGCCCCCACCCCATATTAAAGAGGACTACATTCTCTGAATTGATAGTCCGATGCTGTAGACAATCTCTTTGTTCAGGAGTCAATTTGTGACCCATTTACCAACTACTTTTTTTTTGGGGGGGGGGCAATGAGGGTTTAGTGACTTGCCCAGGGTCACATAGCTAGTGTCAAAGGTCTGAGGCCAGACTTGAACTCAGGTCCTCCTGAATCCAGGGCCGGTGCTTTATCCATTGTACCACCTACCTGCCCCCAACCAACTACTTTTTAAAGGGTATAAAATACCTGTGCCCCATCATGGAGTCTTTGGTTTGAGAGAGACTTCCATTGACCATCCTTTTATTAATGAACTGTCTACTTTATTAATAAAATGATTAAATTAACCAGAAACTATGTCTGTCATATTTTAATTGTCACAGAGGAAAGCCTGCCCAAGAAAAAGAAGTGAGTCAAAAGAAGTAAAGTGAAGTGAGGATATTAAAGGAAGGAAAGACAGTAGTTTTAATATCAACTTTTTACTTCTTGAGTCACTTTGAGGCTTGGTTTGTCTTTGTGTCTTTGTGTGAGAGATTTTTAAGATTAGTTTACAAAAGGGATTTGAAAAAGGCAGTGTGAAAGTCTGAGTTACTTTGGGAGGTAAAATCAGAAGGGCTTTCCCTCTCAGTAAAAACACCAAGTTGTTGTTACTATTGTTGCTGGGTTTTTTTTTTTTTTGGCTGATGTTCTTGCAGCAGCTTTTTACCACCCAAAGATAGCAAGGACTGATGAGGGAGAGCTAAAAGAGTTTTTGTTACTTCAAAGTCAGATTAATTAGATTAATTAGTTTGATTATTTAATTATGTTAATTAGATCCCAAGGGTAAAGTTTATAGATTATGTTTAAATTAAATCTAGAAAACTGCCCCTCCCCCACACCCCATATATCTGACAGGGAAATGTGTTTAAAACTGAAAAATACCATTGGGTTTCTTTGCCTTTAAGATACTTTGATCAGGGCTTTTATATAATAGACAGATGTAAAAACATTGCAAAAGCTGTTTTAATTTATTTATTAACTAATATGGGTGAAGGGTGTGACAGAAATATAGCTCTCTTGGTTTATAAATTATTAAGTGTTAACTCTCCTGATTTTAACAGGTGAAAAGAAGTACAACAACAAGGAGGGTAAGTATAATTTTTAATTTGGAAAACTATCTTAATTAGGCAAGAACATATATACACTCTAAATCTGCCCCGCCCTAAGCATCTTTGTTCTGAGAGACACAGCCGAATGACCATCCTTTTATTAGTAACCTTCTGGCTTTATTAATAAAATTATTAAATTATCCAGAAACTGTTTCTTTAATTTTTAATCATCATAATTGTTAAGGCAGATAGAGACAGAGATATTTCTGGAAGAACCATAATGATTGTTGCTCAAGGAAAACTCCAAGTGCAATCCAAACTTTTATTAGTTTGTTATGGAGGTACTAGAAAAATGACATTTGTAAAAAGTCATTTGACTGGTGAATTTGAGATGTATAAAGTCACCTTGAGTATTGAGATCCATATACTTGTATTCTATACTAATAGAAGTCCTTTTAAATTCTATGATTAGGATACCACCTGCCAAGAGAAATTTGGTGGTGTAAGAAATGGTTATTATATCCAAGCTAAGTATGCCATTACTACATGTTATGTAATATAAATAATTACTTATAAGAATGTACCTAAGGGGCAGCTAGGTGGTGCAGTGGATAGAGCACCGGCCCTGGAGTCAGGAGTACCTGAGTTCAAATCCAGCCTCAGACACTTAATACTTACTAGCTGTGTGACCCTGGGCAAGTCACTTAACCCCAATTGCCTCACTAAAAAACAAAACAAAAAAGAATGTACCTAAGTGGCATAGAGATCTGATATAAGTATGTGTAAATAGTCCCATAGTGTTGTGTGGCAACAAAGTAGATATTAAGGACAGAAAAGTCAAGGCAAAATTAGTTCTCTTTCATTGGAAGAAGAATCTCCAGTATTATGACATTTCAAACAATAGTAACTAAAACTTGGAATGGCCTATCCTTTGGCTTGCTAGAAAATTTATTGTAGGACCTAATTTTTACTTTGTTGCCATTCCTGTTTTTGCACCTCCAGAGGTTTCTCAGACAGCCATGTTCCCTGAGGAAGCTGGTCACCTGAATAAAACTAGAACCCAGTTTCAGAGGTCTAGGTGTATAAGCAACTGTCCTATGATGTCAATGACGTAGGGAGTTTGCCACTAAATTATATAGCGGCACAGAACATGTACATCATTCTTGGGATGCTAAAAGAGATGAATAGGTTTTGGAATGTGTATGGTAGTTTTTTTAAAAAATATGTAAATCATATTTTGGACCTGTATATTTAGCTGTTTTGAACCACAATTACATCCTCCTTGAGTCAAATATAAGATTGCTGTAGGTTCATGACAATATTCAGTAGTGTATAGTTTTTTACTGCCATTCTTTTTTGTTTGTTTAGATCATAATAAAGTTATATGTTTTTAAAATATCAAATGTTGCTGAGGAGTCAAGAAGAGTGGAGAATGAGCAAAGTCCATTACATTTGATCATAAAAGATCATTGGTGAGTTAGGAAAGAGTAGTTTTAGAAGAGAGGTAATATCAGCAGAGAGATTGCAAAGAAATTAGAAATAAATGGAAGCTGAGAAAGTGGAGGCAAGGAATACAGTTTGTGTTTTCTAAAAATTTGGCTGTGAAAAGAGGTATATAAGGTGGTAGGATTATGTAAAAGGTTTTTTGGTTTTCTTGCCTTTGTTTTTAGGATAGAGTGTGTAAAGTAAAAGCAAAGAAATAACATTCCTAAAAGAAGGAAAAATTCAAACCTTCCCAAGAAATTTTGACTGAATGAGCATAAAAATATAACATTTTTGTAGAAAGTCTGAGACAGAAGTTATCAAAAAATTATGCAAGTTATTAAAAGGATAGTAAGGACAAAAGCTTGTTCAGGAATGACTAACTCGAAATATTTCAAATTTTCAAAGACAGGACATTGGAAAAAATAGAGTTATACACTCATACTTTCCTATAGTTATATTACCTTGAGATAGAATAGTCTTAGATCTTGCAGGTAAAAAATAGTGTCAGAACTAGTCAATAATTGGACGAGAGTCTAAAAAGGGATATATATGTGCCCTGGAAAATCTAAATAATGACTGTATATTGGCACTTTTCCCTCTCACTTAGAATTGAGTCCATGCTCTACCACATTATGAGGAACATTTTTTAATAGTTCATATTGGGGGCAGCTAGGTTGTGCAGTGGATAAAGCACCAGCCCTGGATTCAGGAGGCCCTGAGTTCAAATTTGGCCTCAGACACTTGACACTTACTAGCTGTGTGACCCTGGGCAAGTCATTTAACCCGCATTGCCCTGCCAAAAAAAAATTAAAAAATAAAAAAGATTGTGGACCCTGTACCCACACACATAAAAAAATAGTTCAGGTTAAAGAAAATGCCTTCAAATCACACCTCAGATCCCTATGACTTCTTCATTTAATGTATTACCTTAAGCCAGATCAAATTCAATTATTGAAGAGGAACAGTGTAAATCTTCACCTCAGCAACTAAGATAAGGAAAATTAAATAAAAATCTAGCAGGATGAAAAGGAGTAAAGAGAGTTGATTTCCAAATAAGCCAATACTACCAAGTTAATCAAGAAGTATATTAATGCCTTATTGATAATAAGTCAACTCAAAAGTTACAAAGCAAAACCAAAACAATGTAACATCCTGAAGAGAAATTTTGAGTCTTCTTTGCACATCCATCATCATGTTCCTTAATTTTTTGCTTTTTCTAGTCCTTAAAAAAATTATCTTTGTCTTCTATCATATGGAGACCACAGTACATGCCTTGGGTTTGCGATCTCTATGCAAATGGCTCCCGACTCCATATTTCCAACAGTAATTTCTCTACTGAATTCTTGTCACATGGTTTTCTATTAGATATTTCTAACTGAATATCCTCTAGGCACCTCAAGCACAACATGTCCAAAATTGAACTCATCTTTCCCCCTGAATCTCACCCTTTTGGACTTCTTTTCCAGTTAGACAGGTTCACAACTTCAGCATTCTCCTTATATACCCCCTTTGATTCCTTCACCCTACATGTTTAATCAGTTACCAAATAATGTAATTTCTTTCTCCATATTATCTTTTTTATCATCCCCCTTCTCTCTACTCACACCGTTACTTACCTAACTCAAGCTATTAATTCCTCTGACACAAATTAATTTAAAATAATCGAATCAGTCTCTTTGCCTCAGTTATTACCTTCCCTATGCCATCTTCCTCCATACATCTTGTAAAGTGCTGTTTAGAAAATGCTGATCTGATCATGGCTCTCACCCAGTATACTCCATGATCTCATACTGCTTGTAGAATCAATTATGAGCTCCCTTCACAACCTGATCCCAACCTAACTTTGCAACATTACTACCCTTACCACACTTGAGTCTAGCTAATCTGGCTTGCTTGCTTCTCATCACACATGATATTACATCTCAAAGTCTTTGCACTAGCTGTCTTACATGTCTTTAATGCATCACTACTTTGCCACCACTTCTTAGATCTCATTCCCTCCAAAACTCTGCTTATGTGAAATCTTCTATATGCAAGTTTTTCTAATCTCCACACTCCTAGTGGCCTTCTCACACATAACTTCTTTAAAATGTATATCTATGTATAGATTTTAAAGTTTTATATATATATATATATATATATATATATATATGCATATTTATGCATTGTAATGATTGGAATGACGCCACCTGCTGGAGACTTACTGTAGAAAAGCTCCGCCATGAGGTGAAGGTCTCTGAGGGCAAGACCATGCATCTTTTCTTTGGTGTCAGGAAGTGACCACTCATTAGATTTTAGACAGACTAGCTAGAATTTTAGTCCTCAAAGATGGCTGACCATGAAGAGGAAAGCTGAACCTCAGTCTTCTGATCTTCCAGTTGGGTAAGAAATTTCCCCTACCCTGTACCTTTAAACTGCTAAGTACCTTTAAAATTTCAAATGGACCTTTTAAACTCCCTAATTACCCCATTTTTGAGTTTAGTCTGTTTAACCAGACAAATGGGAGAGAAGATCATGTTAATGCTTTGTTTTTGTGGATTTTCTATTTTTATTTTTATTTTTGTTAGAAGAGCCAGCAAGGGTGCTCCCCCTCTCCCAACCATGCTTTTTCAGAGAAACTTCTGATTTCTGCAGTTTTTCCAAATTCTAACACTAATTGTTGCTCTAATTTTGCATGCCTGGAGTCTTCTCTAGAAGCTTTTAATCCCCTAGAAACTGGGGAAGGGGAACCCAGGCCTGAGTTTGATTCCCAGGCTGTGCACCATGTGGGAGAGGTGGTCCCCTCCCCTTCTATAGGGACCCCACCTCCTTCTCGTCCTCTCCTTGATTCTACTGCCAGGGAGGTCACGAGATCTAATCCATCTTTGTTAGGTCCTGTTCTTACACATGCGCAGCTTTCTCTACCTGCATTTTCAGCCCTACCCCAGCTGAACTGTGATTCTGAGACAACCTTAGAAAACCCTTTAAATTCCAGATGTGCTCATTTTGTTCATAATTTTGCTAATCTGCTTTTGTCTTTAATTAGTAACCTTCTAAAGCATTTGTATCATGAAAGGACCGACAGACAATATAGAGGGGTTAAAGAAGAAAAACTTAAACTGAATAAAAATGACAATCATCATCATAGTTCAAGACTCCACTTCTTTTGCCATGGAAGGGTACATATTTTACAGATATGTAGAAGTAAGCAACAAAGTATTGATATGAGTATTGGGAATTTTAGATACTGGAATCAAAAGTGTTCTAAATTCGCTCAGAGTAATAGTATCAGTTCAGAGGTTACATAGGATTTCTATGCTATTACATCTACATTTTAAAATTAATCGTATGGGTCTATTTTCATAGAGATTTTCATGCTTTTGAGATTGTGTTTTATACTTAGTTTTTTTTTAAAAAAGAATAATTGTAATAGCTTTTTTAGTCATGTGATCAAGTTTATAATACTCTTATTAATATTAAGTTCATATTCATTTAGATTTCCTTAGTTTGAATTTCATTGTCTTTTATTGTTCCATGTGTATTTTCTTCTATTCATTTGTGTATCTAATTTTGAAACATTGCAAGGTGGTTTTGATTTCATAATACAATGTTAATTCTAGGAGTATTGTGCTCCCATATTCTGAGTTGTTTGTTTTTGTTATTTTTTCTCTCAACTGATTATTCAATCGAACCCTATAAAACATTTCATTGGCAAATTGGTTGCTATGGCAAGTGTAAATTGATTCTAGAAGTATTATTTTTGATAAGCACATTCCAAAAAAAAAAAAAGAGAGAGGAGCATTTGTTAAAGTTTTTTTTTCAAAAAAAAGTTTTCTTTGAGATTGTGTTGTGATTTAACTTGTATTTAAATATGTTCTGATTTTTCACAAAAGTAATTGAATACTTTGTAAAAAAAAAAGGTATTATTTGAAATTGTTGCATAATTATATATGATATTCTGAGTCAAGATGTATTCACATTTTTTGTGATCATTTATTATCCTCAATTTTTAAATCCATAGGAGACTTGGATTATGGGAACTTATCATTTAAGGCATTAATTGCCTTTATTCTGAGTTATCAGATGCCAGTTGGCCAAGATGCCATCCAATCACAAGAGGAATACATGCAAGAGCAGACATTGAACTGTCACATGAGGGGAGACATGCAGGAAGTCAAGGTATGGCCAAGGGAATGGCTTTTGACAAATGTTGAGGTTGTATTCTCTTGGTTTAATTTTTTATTTTATTTTTCCCCACAATACTGTACAGATGGCTGGAAGTTTTGATCCCACACATCTCATTCTACACCTGGCTTCTATGCTCCCTCCTATATGTCTGATGCCATGGACATCTCAATTCCATGCATCTGATTAAGTCTGACTCAGTTTCCTCCAATATGTTCAGTGGCATGGACATATATTCCATCCACCTATTTTAAGCCTGGCATACTGCATGGACAGTATATATTGCTCAAGCGTGGGAATGCTCATATCCCATCATTTCTCTGTTCTTTTATGGATACCCCCATAATTATTTCAGGTGTCATGATAAATACAGTGTTGAATTTGGCCTTGACATCTGTTACCAATCATGTTAGATTTTTTAATTTCTCATAATGGCATGAGGATAATTAGGCAAAAAGTGATGAAACAAAGATAAAAATTATTTTTTTAAATTAATATTGCAGCAATTGTCTTCTCAATTTACCCTCCATAAGGGGGGACTATAGTAATATTAAGTTTTAGAGAATGTTTTGATTTTTGTTTTATTATATGTTTCATGTGCAACAACTAAGATTCTGAATTCCCTTAGACATGTTTTTGAGAACTTTCATTGTTTGATTTGATTATTGACAAAGCTATTTTAAAGTTGTGTTAAGCTCAATTTTGTAGGAAATTTTCCTGGCTGATTACCAGTATCCACACATCAACCCCTGAAAAGACTTCCATTCCATGACTAGACCCAGAGGACATACCAAGAATCATCTAAGAAAAGACTTTAAATGAACAGTTTTGTTTTGTTTTGTTTTGTTTCTCTTTCTGTTATAATATACACTATCTGTTACATGTACTCTCTGCAGAGGCCCTCCCTTTGCAAGACCAATGCTAAAGTGCTGGTTCATGAGGACAAAAAACCACCCCTCTGACAAAACTTTCCTCTCTCCCTTTTCTATATTGTTATTATCATCTTGTTAGTTAGCATAGGATATTATATTCTGTTATTTTTGACTGTTTCATCAAGGAAACACCCTGTTTCTTGAAGAAACAAAAGGGGGACTGTAATGATTGAAATGACGCCACCTGCTGGAGACTTACTGTAGAAAAGCTCTGCCATGAGGTGAAGGTCTCTGAGGGCAAGACCATGCATCTTTTCTTTGGCATCAGGAAGTGACATTTGCTTGTCAAAGGAAGAAGGGGGAGCCTGGTGCTCTGACTCTCTCTCTTTCCTGAGGACTCTGGTGAAAAAGGCAGCTAGAAATGCACTCTCCCTTTAATGGATAGATGAATCTAGGCCTTTCCTTCTCTCTTTACCAAATTCTTATTCTCCTTAATAAATGTTTAAAAGTCTAACTCTTGATAAAGCTTATAATTTATTGGTGACCACTCATTAGATTTTAGACTAGCTAAAATTTTAGCTTTTACAGCACATATGTAAATATATATGGATATGTTTTATATGTGTGTAATATGTTATGAAATTTGTATATTTATATAATTTGTATATTATAAATTATATATTTATGTAATTTATAAGCTCCTTGAGGGCAAGGACAAGCTCGTTTTTGGCTTTGTATTTCCAAATCTATTACAGTGTGTAGCACATAGTAGGCACTTAAAAATGCTTACTGATCGCTTGAATGAGTGGATTCTAGTATAGTTTAAAGGGATATATTAGATCGCAGGGATAAAAGAGCTATAAAACAATCCCTACTGTTATCAAGGAGCTTTCAAAATAATAGAGGAGACAGGATTAATTCACATACACGTACTTAAATATCAAAGTGTTTATAACCTAATTAAAATGAACTTTTTGAAATCTATTTAAGTACCATAGATTTATACTGATGTTAAATCTGGATGGTCATTTTTTTTTTCTGGGGGAAAATTAAGTTGAACCAAAATACATTTTCCTTGTGATTCATTTGTCCCATCCTTTTTCTATGAAGGTTGAATTCACAGAAACACAGAACATTTGGACTAACCAAAAGATTTAGTGGGTGGAGTCCATAGTAAAACCTGAAGGTTGTCATTTCTGTAACAGAGATGGCTATTTCTGGCTTTCTAGGCATCTGTGGTGCTATGTAGCAAGGATAAAATAAATCAAAGACACTGAATCTTTTGGTTAGTTCCATTCCTTCATTGAACCTATAGAAAGTGTTGAAATAGTGATATATAAAATGCAGGTCCAAATCCCTACCTTCATTGAGGACTAAGGTGTTTTTAGAAGCAGACTACCTTTAATGATATAATTTACCAGATAATCAGTAAAGTCTCTATTTCATTTTTCCTGGTCAGACACATATTGATATAGAAAAATGCTCTTATGTCTTTGAAGGAGAGAAATATTCATTCAATTTTGAAATGTTCCAGTGTCAAGGATTTATGATTGTTAATGTGAGAGGCTTAAGTTAGATGATTTACTCATGATCAAACATCCTGAAGACTTCTTGAAAAGGAATTTATAATCATTAAAGATACAAAATTAACAGGTAACACAACACCTGCCTACTATGTAGAAATAACATGTCAAATCACAAAGTTTTCATAATGCTTATTCACTGATCATTGAACTATTTTCATCTCTGAGATTCATAATGAATGATCAGATCTTATTGTTGATTTTGTTGTTGCTGTTCTTTTTGTGTTTTTGTGTGTTTGGGGTTTTCTTTGGGGGCAGAGTTTTGTTTTTTTGTTGTTGTTTTTTTTTAATCTGAGTTTCCAAAAAGGAAACAGTGAAATTTATAGGTAACTCTATTCCTTATGTTCCAATTAGCCTAAATATGTTCTTACTCAGAAAAAAAAAAAGTCAACCACATTCCCTTTTCCTTTTTGCCCATTGATGGAAATCTTAACAAGCAGTCATTGGGTAGAAAAAGCAAAAGGAATGAAATGAGTAAGTACAGAGAATTAATAATTCATAAATTGCATAACAAAAGGCACATGACAGAATGTAAACACTTCTTTGGCCAGGTGAATTCATGATTTATATTTGTATAACTGCATTGAATTATTGAAGAAGTGAGACCAATATCTATATAACTCAATATGGCAGGGAACAGCATATTGTTTAAAGGCTCAAAATATATTAGATATATTTGATTATGAGAACTAGATGAAAATGTTTCTCCATAGGAAATCAGCTTGCTTGTTAAACTTCATAGTTGACTTATACCTTTAACATAAGTAGAAGTTAACAGAATTTAATGGAAAATGTTAAGCAGAGAAGATAGAAAATAGAGTGAATGATGAAAAATGAAGAGCAATACACAAAGCAGGGACGTTTATAGTTCTATCCCCAATTGCCCTATATTGGAAAATAAGAGCAACAGAAAGAAAAAGATAAAAGTCATTACTATCTCTCCTTTGGAGTGGGAGACATTGAAGAGCAAAAATCAAGAGACAGTATTATCATGCTGACTTGAAAAGCCACAAGTTTCATTTTCATTGTGAACAGTAAATCAAACTCTCTCAACTGTATATAATTCTGTCCCTTCCATAAAGTTGCAGGGATAAGAACCACTACCCCATACTTCAGTGCTATATGGGAAGCTGACCTTAATTTGAGTCCAAGAAGATATAAGTAAGGGGCAGCTAGGTGGCGCAGTGGATAGAGCACCAGCCCTGGAGTCAGGAGTACCTGAGTTCAAATCCGGTGTCAGACACTTAACACTTACTAGCTGTGTGACCCTGGGCAAGTCACTTAACCCCAATTGCCTCACTAAAGAAAAAAAAAAAGAAGATATAAGTGGTAATGACCAAGGAGATGGGGACAGATGAGTCATTAGATTTGGCTACAGGACACAGAAATACCTCCTACATTTAACAGAAGGATGGACTAGCTATGAAAGGGTAAAGATGAGAGCACAATTGCCGCCATATGATCTGAAAGCCTAAGAGAGGCGCAGGTAGCTAGACATTTACCCCCAGACTACTCTCTGATATGAAATGGTATGCACTATTTGTAGCAGCTCATCTGGGAAATTTTTCTGAAGTCATGTTAGAAAAAATTTTTCTCTCAAAGAATGTGTTGCTTTATCTACTAGAACTGCCATCTTAACAGAACACCCTTTCAAATGTTATGCTAAATCCATATAGTCTTACTTAATTACCCTTATATGGTTGTGTGTCTACATTATGATATCTGTGGTATAACTGTATATGTTGTGAGTCCAATTTAAGCTAAAATAGGAAGGATGACAAATCTTTGGGTTATTTTTAAAAGGTTAATAAAATTTTAGTACTGAGTTCTCATAAAGGATTTTTGATATTAGGGTTGGTTTCTGTCACTAAGTACACCAAGGGTGTCATCTGTGGGACTGTGAATGGTCTAGGCCACGTTAATTATTTCATATACTATACTAATGCAAATAAAGCCCTGTCTACAAACTTCAAACATTTGATTAACCAGTGGTAGAAATCAACAATCCTGAAAAGAAAAAAAAAATCTTAAGTGAACTAGAACCCACTTCAATCCAAAGGAGAAGATATGGAAATTAAGTTTAAAACTTTCCTGAAAAAGAAAGAAAGATCTGAAGGTGCTTTGAGAGAAAGTCAACATTTAGAAAAGGAAAGCAGGCTGGCTAAAGGCCTAGTCCTAGTACAATCAGTACTTCCCTAAACCAAGAAATTATAAAGCTTCTCAGAGGAGCCATTGTGCTCCTCTGGAGATGAACCATGCAGATATATATGTATATGTGTGTGGATGTGGATATGGATATGTACCATATATGCACACATATGTAGATGGAATAAAGATAACATATCTATATGTGAGTACGTATAAAACTAGACTAAATTGATGGATACAAGAATACTGGATAAACATGAGATGAGAATACAGATTTGGTATGCTAAAAGCCAAATTAGGTAAATCTGGATTTAGACCTCTTTTTTTTTCTTATTCCACTCTACATCAATCAGGGGTATACATTTCTTATACATCCTAATGTCTCTACTTCTACTGTACCCATTGGATTGATTATAAGTTCTGCTTGAGAGCAAGCATTTTCCCCCAAGGTCTCTATCCCCAAGGTCTAAGCCATTGTCTTGTAGAGAGAAAGTAAGCAGTTAATAAATATTCATAGAAATCAATTTAATCTGTTTTTACAGTGTGATTTTCACATGTGGGGTGTGGTGAAAAGTAGGTATTACCTGGATATTCAATGCTAAGGAGTCTGGCTAAACACAAGAATGATTTCAAGAAGTGAATATGAGAAGAAAACAAGCCACATATTTTCTCCAATAAAAACAGATTTTAAAATGTCATTTTAACATTAATATGAAGGGTGGATAATTCTAAGAAGGAACCAGAGACAGTAGCCTATTTTATGCACTCATTGAAAAATGAAATAATCAGTGTTATATGAATTTTATTTGAATGGGTAATAGTCCATCTTTCTCATATTATACATACAATGACATGTTTATTTCAGTATCATAGCTGAATGGAAACTCTGTAATTTGATTTATTTACTTTAGCATTCCTGTTATCATTGACAGTTTAACAGTGAATTCTCTCTTCATTTTGAAATAACAGAATATTCAAAGCTCAAGGATTCTAAAAGACCCCAGAAGATTGGGATGATGTATAAAAATCAACAAAATGAAATTGTAGTAAGAATAAATATACAACTTTGGGTTTCTGTAGGTTCAAGAAATAAGGTAAACATGCAAAAGACGGTCTTGAATTAGCTTGATAGTAGTAATCTGGGGGTGGGGGGAAGGACTTATTGATTTTTGTTGACCATGAGTTCAATAGGAACCACAGTGTTACTTATCTGCTAAAAAAAAGAAGAAAAATCTAATGTTGTTTTAGGCTGAATCATAGTCAGCTAAAGGGAAGTAGATTGTTTCTGTATTCTGTATTCATCAAACTGGATTTAGAGAACTGTTTTCAGTTCTTGGTGGCCTGTAAGAGGAACAAATGAATGGCATCCAGAGTAGGGTAACCAGGGTATCAAGGGGTACCACTATCAATCAGGCCTATACTACACTCCACAACATAGATCAAGCTAGTTTTACCCTGAATGTTGATAATGTCTGTGGGACTCAATTAGCCAAAGATCAAACTACATTTCCTTAGGCCCAACTTTCTTGTAGCTATTACTGGTCACCTGATGGCATACTAAGGACTCAGTCATGTGGAATTAAGGTCCTTCACACTTGGTAGATGACCACATCCAGCCTTGCTGACCAAACATATTTCCATATGAAGACAAGTGATTGTACCAAGTACCTCTGCCAAGGCAAATTCTGCAGCATCTATAGATAGATAGATAGATAGATAGATAGATAGATAGATAGATAGATAGATAGATGGATGATGGATGATAGGTGTATATATATATCTATATGTGTGTATGCATATATATGTAATAAATATCTTTTATATATTTGTATACATATATATATATATATATACACACACACAAACACACACATATATATATATATATATATATATATATATATATATTTCTTTCTATGATTAAATGTGAGATACAGTAACAACCTGTTAAAGTAGTAGACTCTTCTCAGTTAGAGAAAAGCATACCCATATAAGGAACAGCAAGGCAATATTATCTAGTGAACTATGTTAACTCAAGAATATGAGAACAAATTTTCAGAGTTAGAGAGAAAACTGGTAAAAAAACAACTTAAGCTGACTTTTGCAGGTGCTCTAGTAAGAGTAAAAGTTCAACCCTAGTCACTACTGTACTTGCTTAATATCAACTTCTCCTCCCAGGCCTAAAATCTCTACCCCCTTTCGATCATTGATTGTATGAAGGGATATGTGGATGGAAGGGATAACATATCAAGGAGAATTTAGTTAGAACTCTTCCAGGAAGATTGTGAATGTGAGCCTAGCAACCTGTAGTTGCTCAGTGGAGGGACTTACTGATTCAGGGCTTAGGATAAATATGGGCTGCCCACTCTCAGAACTAGAACTCACTGATTGGCTTTACTGTGGGTGCCCATTCTCATGAGAATGCAATAAAGGCTTTTGTCATATCAAAGTTGCCTCTGAAAGAACTTATTTTGAGAAGGGGGTCTGTACCTGTTTCTCACATTAAGTAAACTATCTTATTTCTAAAACTTTTGAATGACCTAAGAGTACCTCATTTTATTCTATTATTGAACTTGAACTAAAGGGACCAGCTTGAGTCAGACCTGCTGCTAACAAATGTAGAAACTATGTCATAGGAAGAATTTTCAGACTGAACAAGGGGAAATTTGAGTGGGACATGATAGTTATCTTCAAATCTTGATGAGGTTCACACATGAAACAAGGATTTGAGTTACTCTAATCCCAGAGATGTAGGAATATTTAATAGAAGCTACAGCAATATTGGTGTACCTAACGTTCTTTAGCCACAACACTCTTGTCTCCATGCTGTTGCCCTGGCTGTCCCCCAGTACCTGCAATGTTCTCCTTCCTCACTTCTATTTCTTAAAAGCCCTGGCTTCATTTAGGATTCAGCTCAAATGTCAGCTTCTACAGGAGGACATTCCTGTGTACCCTAGCTGCTTATGGTTTATCCTCTAAGTTACCTTATATCTACTATATATCTATCTTATATGTATTGACTTATTTACAGGTACTCTTCTTTATTAGAGTAAGCTCCTTAAGTACTTAGCTAGGGCCTGGAGCTAATATTTATATATTATATGCATGCCTGTATATATATATATATATATATATATATATATATATATATATATATATTTTAGATAAATATATGCATCTATCCACAGGTATATCCACAAACATATCTATATAGAGATACAAAATTTTATATGTAATTATGCATATATGCACTGTATGTATACATTGTATAAACATATATGCGTGTGTGTCCATGTGTGCACATGCATATGTAGATGCACATATATAGGCATCTATACAAATATAATATATAATAATTACTAGCATTTATATAGCACTTTAACCTTTATAAAGCACTTTACAAATATTATTTCACAACCCTGGGTTGGTATTATTATCCCCATTTTAAAGAATTGGGAAAATGAAGTAAACAGAAATTAAGTAGCTTGCCCAGATTCATACAGCTAGTAATTAACTAAGGCAGGAATTGAATTAAGATCCTTATGACTCCACAACCAACTATTGTGCCACTATACCACTTAGCTTCTTCTAAGAGATAGAGCTGTCTAGACTTGTGAATTTGTCAATCACTGTAAGTGTTAAACCAGAGGCCAGGTATCAAGGGTAGTGTAGCTGGGGTTCTTCCACAAAGGAGGATGTAAAATGATGGCCTCTCAGGATCCTTAAACTCTGACATTATGTTTCAAAACTGGTGTAACATACTAAATGCAATCATCATTCAGAGAATGATTTTCTACTTTACCTCAAATATTTATTCAGAAATTTCCCAAATCTAGATGCTGAATAAACATGAGCAGTGCAATAGAGTAACAAATCATTTCTATGTCATGGGCTCTTATAAGTATGTAATGGCCTTAGAGGCAATGAGATATGTTAGAAAGAGGGCTAGTACTGGAGATGGAAGAGTACTGAATATGAATCTAGGCTCTGAAATTTGCTATGTGATTATGGTCAAATTATTTAATCTCTATGAGTCTCAAGTAATGTGTATAAAATGGAGAGAATGATAATACCAGTAACATTCACTTCACAGATTTGTTTGTGGGGATCAAATGACACTGTAAGGAAAAGGGCTTTGTAAACCTTCAAGTGGTATATAATTATTAGCTAGTATTGCTAAACTAAATTGCCTGCAGCAAAGAATCCTTGAACTTATTCTGATATTGAGGATAATAGAATGAATTTATTCCTAATGGTTGTGTCTTTAATAGTCTTGAAGTATAAAACCCAATAACACAATCATATTAGAATCCAGAATATTATACATTCAGAACCCAAAATTAAACTAGCCTGCTATATACCCTATTGTGGCAAAGTTGCAAAATAATGGGTACAAGTATGTACCATTGCTTCCAATTTTGTTCTAACAGAAAGAAATATTCAATTAGGCTAATGTTGGAGATCATAAGAAACCAGAATGAAAGAATCATCAGCTAATTTAGAATGAGATGAATGTCATTTTTATCTTTCTAATTCTGAATTTTCCTGTTACTAATTTAAATTACCATAATCAAATCCTTAGATATAGTTAGTATTTACATATTAATTCCAGGCTTTTAAGCAATTATATAATTTCATAAGATTTGGCTTTCATGTGCATGGTGTAGTTTGAGGACTTAATATTAGAATACAGAGTATAATCCACAAAATAAATTCCAGATGATCTGTGGTACATCAAAATGGTCGAATAATTTCTCCACATTGAAGACTCCAAGTCTTCTCTCGCTTTTTCCAGGTGAATGTTACTCTTTCTTAAAGGCTCCTAAGTTTTCTACCCCATCTTTAGCAAGTGGTTGGTTGGTTGTCATACTCTATGTTCCAAGAGGACCAAAATGATTATTGGTCTTTAGTAGGCAGCATAATGCTTAAGTGGTTTGAACATTTACTTGGAATTGAGCTCAAGAAATATGCTAAGAGTATGATATTTCATAAGTTAAAGACTAAAAGTCACTATATTTATGCTTTTAAATAAAATTGTTTAAGGATATCTTAACTCTCTTATAAAAATAAGTTTAGCGATGTCAGATGCCTTTAGTCACTGATAGCACCTGAAGCAGGGCTTTATATGAGTTGCCACTGGAGTTCTATTCATGCTTTATTTTGTTTTCTTACCAGACCTGTGATTTTATTGTTTTGAGAAGCTCCAAGTGAGGAAATTCCCTCTACCAATTTAGATTGGCACCTTCTTTGCAACTTTTAGTCGTAGAGGGTTGCCTGACTTGCCCAGGTTCACATCACTATATGTCACAGGAAGAACTTCAATCCCTTTCCTCCTCCAAATTCCAAGGCCAGCTTTCTATGCTCTATAGCCACACACCGAATAATGAATAACAAAAAAAAATCATTTAAAACTTTAATAGTCAATTCCTTTTAGAAAATACACTTTGAGGGGCAGCTAGGTGGCACAGTGGATAGAGCACCGACCCTGGATTCGGGAGGACCTGAGTTCAAATCCGGCTTCAGACCCTTGACACTTACTAGCTGTGTGACCCTGGGCAAGTCACTTAACCCCAACTGCCTCACCAAAAAAAAAAGAAAGAAAGAAAATACACTTTGAACCGTGCCCTTATTTGTTGGTTGTATGAAGTCTCTGAAAGAATTATGTTTTCTGTCTTTCAAGAGAACTTGCATACCCATTTCTTTCTCTTTTTTTTTTCTTGAGGTTTTGGTTGGGATGTTGTTTTTTTTTAATGGATCAATGAGGGTTAAGTGACTTGCCCAGGGTCACACAACTAGTGTCAAGTGTCTGAGGCCAAATTTGAACTTAGGTCCTCCAGAATCCAGGGCTGGTGTTTTATCCACTGTACCACCTAGCTGTCCCCTCTTGAGGCTTTATATGCCTAATTTTTGAGCTTGGTGTTCTTACTTCTTTCTTTTCCATACGTATAATACAATGTACAAAGTTAGCATACTTAGTATACAGATAAAGTTGTGTAATTTTCTGGGAAAATCCTATAAATCCACAGATCTGTTTTAAACTATATAATTTGAGGGATAAAAGAGCCTATAATTCATCTAATTACTATTTATACATATGAAGCACCTGAGATTCATAGAAGGTATGAATTGTTCAAAATCTAGAATTTGAAAAAAACCCACACTATTTCTGATAAACACCAGAGCCCTACACATCATGTGTAGCAGACATAATTCTCATAAACCTGATTCATTAAGTTGATTTATTACATCATGTCGAAATTAAGAGATGGACTATTAAGGATCTCTAAAGAAACAATGTTCAACCATCCTAATAAAAAATAAAAAGAGGTGGTTTGGTAGTAGAAGGAAGTTTCCTGCCACATTATAAACGTGTACTTTGGAGTGATCATCTCTTAAATTTCAGAGTACTACACAACAGTCTTAGCCTCAGGAAATCTTACTTTAAGTAAATAGAATCTTTTCAAAGTCAAAATTAACAAAATTATCTGATAAAGGTATGAAAAGAAGAAAGTATGATGTTGGTTTTAAATGAATAGAAGGTTAATTACTTCAAAGCATTCAGCTGATGCTTAATTTAAAAGAAATTATCCAATTGACCAGTTTCTCTGTGAAGCTTTTTCTACAATAAAGTCAGATTTCCCTTTTGTTTATTTCTTTCTTTTGCAGACTAGAAAAGAAAAGGAAAGAATCAATACAGTTCAAATGTGAAGCTTCTATGGGGCCTAATTTTTTGGACTATTCAAGTACAGAATAGAATGTTCTGCTTTCTTCTTTAAGACAATACTATACATCTATACATTTACTTTTATATTCTTCAAGACATAGTATTTCAGATGGCCATAAACAAAAAATTAAGTTGAAGAAATTTTTTCAATTTTTTGCTCCAACTGTATCTTGGGTACTTGGGATTTTCTTTTTTAGCCTAGACTTCTGATTTCATCCAGGTAGAGAACTCCCTTAACCAATGCAGACAAATACCTCTTCTTGATCTTATGCTTAAAATAGTTGTTTGGTGGAACCAAGAGGTTACAACTTATACAGATTCCCAAAGTCAGTTAGAGGCTGGCCTTGAACCCAAGTCTTGTTGATTTCAAAGCCAGTCTTCTATCCACTATGCCATAATGCTTCTCAGTTTATATTTATTGTTGTATTTTAGAATTCATACCATCTTGACACCCACAATTCTGTTTCCCACCCCCACGACCACCAAATATACATACACACACATTTCTTTGTCCTACTTTATCCTTTGTCCTTATGCCCTTCCATATGTTGCATCTCTCATGTTGCCTGTCAGTGTCTATCACTGTTCTATGTACCCTATCCTGGGGTAGCTAGGTGGCATAGTGGATAGAGCACTGACCCTGGAGTAAGGAGGACCTGAGTTCAAATTTGGCCTCAGATACTTAACACTTAATAGCTATGTAGCTCTGGAGTAGAGAGTGAGGCTAACAACTTTGCACAGCCTTGCCTCACTTAAATCCAATTTAGTGCAAATCATGATATCACCTCCTGATGTCATGGTCCTCTTTGAGAATAACAGACAAACAACAACAATATCTCCTATATCTACTTCACTAAAACTTCTCATTATAACTCAATACTCCAAGGATCCCTAATTTTATCAGCTGGGGGACTCCTTCCAGTGCAGAACATAAAACTTCTACAATTTAGCCAAAGGTCTTCTATATTTTTGTGGCTAAAAATATCATTATACTTTGGCCAACCTGGAGAAGTTTCTTCCATTTTTGATTCTACAATAATAACAATACAGTTTTGAAGCCTTTGCAAATTGGTAGAACTGGCAAGACTTTGTGATCCACATGTACAAACAAGAACATGGAATTACCTTCATAGCATGTCTTTGTAGTATTTCACTGGAGTTTCCACAGATACTTAGCCTTCTAATGTCCAAAGAGATTACTAATGTTCTTTTGAGGGATGCATTTTAAGAGATTATTTATGAAGCTGTTGCCCTGATTTTGTTGTCTAACTCATTAGAGCTCTAAGTGATGGAGAAGCCAATTTGAAGTTGAATTTGAGGCCTGAAAACCACCATCCAGCAAATTAGACCTCATTTACTCTGCCTAAACATATAACCTCCTTATACAGAAAACTTGAGATCAAAATATTTATATCATTGACTTCTCCCCTTTCCCCACCTCCTCTTTCCCATCTCCACTACTCCCAACTAAAAGAGAGGAGAAGGAGAGAGACAGAGACAACCAGACACAGAGAGACAGAGAATAAAATATCTTAAACTTTTTCCAGGTCAAAATTTTTTAAAATAATATCTTCTACTTTAAAATTCATTTAAAACTGAATCACATGTATATTTCTGTTAAACAGCTCTAAATCAAGTATCTTTTGGGGGCAGATACATGATGGTACATTAAATAGAGCACTGGCCCTGGAGTCAGGTGGCCCTAAGTTCAAATCCTGCCTCAGAAACTTGACATTTACTAGCTGTGTGACCCTGGACAAATAACAACCACAACTGTCTTGCAGATTTTTTTAAAAATTTAAATAAATAAGTGTGCATGTATGTATATATGTATATATGTGTATATTTTTTTTTTCCAGTCACCTCTTATAAAACTACTGAAGCCCATTTTGCCTAAATAAGTTTTGGAAAATTCTGTTGCTTGGAACAACAGAAAAGAACCTGAAAAAATACAGTTTATGCTTCATGAGGTTAGCTTGTCATTTTATATTTATTGCGATTATTCTGAATTCACTAATACATGCCAGAGAACATTTTTTTCTGAATTTAGACATTTAATTTTTCACTCCACACATGGTAGTCAGTTTATGCTTTCTTGAATATTTGTAAATGACTTCTGGTAAATTTCAACAAGTCCAATTATGCAATGGGCAAAATGAAAAGTGTTTCATTCTTTACTTTCAAGGTAAAACTATTCGCATCATGGAAGAATCAGAGAAGAAAAAAAATCATACCGTATTAACTCTCTTAGAACCACTTGAAGACCAAAGACAATCTGAAAAAGTATTTATATTGTGAAGACAATAGGAAAAGTATTGTTTGTTATGCAATGAGCATTGGCCTGAGAGAAAGGAGGCTTGGGATCAGAACATCATAGATTTTGATTGCGAGATATCTTAGAGGTCACTGAGTCCAACTACCTCATATTGCAGATGGGAAAATTAAAAGATAAAGAAGTTAAGGGAATCACAGAGTCATACTGCTAGCAAATTCCACAGTGAGATTTGAATGCAAATCTTTCTGATTCCAACGTTAAGCACTCTATCTACTCACTATGCCATACTACCATTAGTCTAATTGTACATACACACTTGCTTAACATATGTGCTCCTTGATTTTTTTTTTGCCTTGTCTTTATAGCCCTAGCATCTAGAACAGTGACTTACACATATTAGGCACTTAATTACTCCTGGATTTGGACTGGGTTAGTCTTGGTTCTGTCAGACACTAAATACCTGTGTGACCTTGGGCAAATCATGTAACCAAGGTTCTCAGGTTTCTTACCCATAAAATAAAAACACTGACTTAAGTGATCTCTAAGACTCCTTTTAGCTCGAAATGTTCTATGATTAATTTAAAACAGTAATAACTTGAGAATTAATATGGCCAGAAAACTATGATACATTTATAGGTTGGTATTTGGAATATAAAATGAAGGGATAGAATTCACGGACTTACAATGCTGAAATTTTGTATTCTGTTTAAAGAAGCAAATGATGGCATTCTGCAGCATTAGGCATTATATGCAAGTGCAAATGTAAGATTATTTTCAAAGTATGCAATTTCCAGGACACGAGGGCAGGTTGGTTGTTCCATGCCATTTAGTCTTTTTGTCCAACAGCATAATTATTATCATGGCTCATTTACATTTTGAACACCAGATGTGATATCAAGAGTTGTCAACATATTACTACTGCGAGGATGAAACTGTCCTTTTGGGTATGACAAAATCTGTTATCTTTTTCAGTATATTATCAATCTATATAAAACTTTTATGCCATAATGTTGCCTTATCTTTGTATATACACATATGGTCCCACTGCCTTATGTTAAATCTATCCCAGTAGAGAAGTATAAATGATATCAATGTTATATTACCTTTAGCCACAAAAATTAAGCTACAAGGAAACCTGGCAGGTTACATATAGCACAGAAACAACAAGCACAATGAAACAAAGCATCAAGTGAAACCCTTAAGATCAAATAAAGGGAATCCAACTGTAAAGGAGAGGTGAGGGAAAGAGGGAGGGGGAGTGCCTGGTTCTTGGTGACTTCAATCCTAATACTAATCCTAATACTGGTTTTAATGTAACACTTGTCATCTTGGTCTTACTCTTATTATGTATTCACAGAGCATATTTGTATTTGCAAAATGTTTTATGATCACTTTTAGTAAGTAAATGGTTTTCCAGTATATGAAAGGTTATTATACAGAGAGTGGCCACCAGCTGTTCTCCATTTCTCCTAATATAGTAATCTGCATTTTACAAAAAGGAAAACTTAGACCCGGATAGGTTAAATAACTTGCTCAAGGTCATATAAAAGGTTGAAAAATGTATCAACCCCGCAGTCCCAACTGCAATGATGGCCTACAGTGCCACCTACTTTTCACATCTGAGTTGTCTTTGATTTCCCCGCTCCAGATGGGCCCTTCCTGTGGCCCTGGGGAGTGAGCATCTGAAGACAGCAGGGAGGATGCCCCAAGTGGTTCTTTGTCAAATGTAAATATAGAAAAACTGTTAATACCTTAAGAAACCTGAGCCAGAGACTTTAAAGGAGCTGCTTTGGAATTTTTCTGTAGGACCAAATAGCTTTTTCAGTAACCTAAGATCAGGGTAAGTACAGTATAAGAGAAAGAACATAAGACTGGGAGGCAGAAGACCTTAGCTCAAGTATTGGTTCCACAATTCATTAACTGTATGACTAAACAATTCTACTGAATTCAGTTCCACAAGTGTTCATTAAGTACCTGCCATGTACAAGGATACAAAGAGAACATAAAACAGAGAAGGCACTTCATCAATTACTATCTATCCAACCCTTTGAAATCTGGCTTGTTCACCCACTACTTTAATGAAACTATTCTCCAAAAGAAAAAAAATCACTAAATATAGAGACAGAGGACCTTTCCACCTCTGCTACCTATGACCTGTGTGACTATGGGAAAGTTTTTTTTTAACTTTTATGGCCCTCAGTCTCCTAATCAGAAAAATGATCATATTTGCAAACTTGTCAAGATCAAAATTTGCACCAATGACAAGGAGATCAAGATTGTCAGATGCAACGACCTTTTTTCAGTTTTCAAACTCTTTCACCTCTCTGAAGTATTTTCCACTAAGATGGCTGCCCTCCGAGGATTCTATCCTTGGTCCTCTTCTCTCTCTTTAATCTCTTCTATTCCATACTCACAACCAGATTTTTAACTATGGTCTCTATGTAGATGAAATCTATATATCTAACCACTTTTTCAAGCTCCAGATTCACATATCTCCAACCAGATTTCTCCATCACCACCTCAAAACAACTATCTCCAACAAAACAAAACATCTTCTGTTTCCAAAACCAGCTTCTTTGGATTTATTTCTATCCATGACACTTCAAATCAAACCTGCTTTTCAGGTTTTAATCCTAATTGCTATCACTGAAAAGTATCACTCTCTTAGCCTCTCACATAGTAGATAGATGATAGATAGATAGACAGATAGATGATAGGTAGATAGATGATGGGTAGATAGTGATGTTTTTAAAGTTTAACATGTTATACGCACTGCACTTAGTGATGGTCATACAAATATAAGATGATTATTACTCTCAAGGAGCTTCCATTTTAATAAGCAAAGAAAAAACATAACAGGTGAGATTCAAAGTATGAAGTAGGATACCTAAGTGGAGGTAACATTGCAGAGGAAGTGAAACAGTCAGAAAATTCTCATTCCACTTTGCATCTTTTTTTTTCTGACTTGTTTAAATTCCTCAGAAAAAAATGCCCCCATGCTAAATACCCCCAAGAGTCCTTCCTTGCTTTCCTGTCTTCTTTCGAGTATTTTCTCCCCTTTGGATTATAAATTCTTTGTGGACAAGGACCACCTTTTCTTTTGTTAATTGTATCCTCAGTATTTAACGTAGTGCCTGGCACATAATAGGCATTTAATAAATAGTTATTGAATTGAAAAGTGAGTTGAGTTGGGTACAAAGTAAGCCTGGGTAGTTGTTCCTCAAGAAATATTAATCTCTGCCAGGGACACATGAATCAAGAAAATAGGGACTAGAGTGGAGTCATCCCCAAATACATAAGACTGTTTAGGAGGTAGAGTAGCCCAGAGGATGAATGGAGCAGGGAATGTGTTAACAAGGCCTGTTAATTATTTCACCTCAATATCTTTCCAATTTTTCTCCTCATTGTTAATCTCTCTCTTACCACCCTAGCATGGTACCATTGACCTAAATAAGTTCAATACTGCCTAAAATGTATGTCTGTTTTGATTCTATTCTTAATTCCTTTTCCTTCCTCCTGCCTCCTATCCATCTAGCATATCATAATGAAGTAATGCAGATTTGATAAGAATAGCCTGGTCATATGTTCTGTATAATGTCAATATCCATGAAAGCTTGGTGAGGGTGGTACTTAAACTGTCTGTTTCAGAGCATGCTCACATACTCTACTTCCTATTGCTTATAATATGATCACAGATTGTTAGAATTAGAACAGATCTCAAGGATATAATCTATGTTTTAATTTTATAACAGAATAAACAGGCCCAGAGAACATAAGTTATTTGCCTTATATTATTTAATAAGTGTGAAAATTCAGAATCTGACCCCGATAAGCACTTTTAAAACAGGATGTGTATAACACCTCTCTTTGGAGGCATACAGGAAACACAGTAATGTGTATGTAGTAGGCACTTAATAAAATTTCTGTTAAAGTCAAATTAGAGATATTTGAGAAATTAGAGATATTTGAGAAAGATGGAGTAATTTCAGAAGATCCCAAAGAATAGGACAAATGACAATGGCCAGGAGGGGAAACAGTATCATATGAGGTCAAGGGAAAAGAGAAGATAAATAAGAAAATATGGTTAGAGGGGAAGAAAAGGGATTTTTACCCCAAGATGAGACTCAGTGAACATGATAGCTATCTTCTTTTTGTTAAAAACTTAATTTAGTATTTATTTTTTAACAATACACAGCATTTATTTTATGGATAAATTTGAAATGGAAATTTATTATTTCATATTGAATCCTTTCATGTTCTGCTGTATGCATGGCATTTTTTCTTTTCTCTTTTTATATTTGTCTAAAATTGATTTATTTTATTTTATTTTTTAAAAATAATAAACATTTTTATTTATAGTTTTGAGTTCCAATTTTTATCCCTCCTTCCCTCTCTAGCAGGCTTGCATTCCTGGTATAAATCCCACCTGGTCAGAGCATATGATCCTTGTGATGTATTGCTGTAATCCTTTTGTTAGTATTCTATTTAAAATTTTTGCATTGATATTTATTAGGGAGATTGGTCTCTATAATTTTCTTTCTCTGTTTTGGCTCTTCTTGGTTTAGGTATAAGTACCATATTTGTCTCATAAAAGGAATTTGGTAGAACTCCATTTATTTTCTCAAATAATTTATATAGTATTGGGATTAACTGTTCTTTAAATATTTGGCAGAATTCACTAGTGAATCCTATTTATTTATTTTTAAATATTTTTTGTTTTGTTTTCCAAATTCTCTCCCTAGATCTCACTCCTCCCCCACTCACTGAGAAGACAAACAATACATCAATTTTACATATAAGCAAAATATTAATTATACATGCAAAATCACTCAGAGTTCTTAAGTTTTCTCTCTTGAGATAGTATTTTTTTCATTATAGTCTTCCCATTTCCTTTTCTAAAACCACCCCCTTTATCATTTCTTAGAGCACAATAGTACTCCATCACAAACATATACCACAACTTGTTCAGCCACTCCCCAATTGAAAGACATTTCTAATTCCTTGTCAACACAAAAAGAGCTGCTATGTATATGTATGTACATATGTGTGTGTGTGTGTGTGTGTGTGTGTATATATATATATATATATTTATCAGAGAAACTTGCTGTAAAATTTTTTATATTACTTCATCGTCTGTGCTCCCTTAGCTAAATATATTTTCCCTGATTTTCTCTTTTAATTGGGTCTATTTTTACTTTTGTTTTGTCTAAGATCATGATTGTTAATCCTTCCTTTTCTACTTTAACTGAAGCATAAAATTCTGCTCCAGACAATTATTTTAACTCTGTGTATGTTTTTCTGTTTTAATTGTGATGCTGATTTTGGATTCCGGTTTATAATCCATTCTACTATTCACTTCAGTTTTAGGGGTGAACTCATACCATTCACAATTGCAGTTATGGTTACTGTGTATTTCCCTGTACTCCAATTTTCTTCTGTTTCTTCCTCCTCCCCCTCTCACTCTCTCTCTATTCTTTCCCTCCTCAAGTCTGTTTTGTTTCTGTTACTGCCTCTCTTACACCAATATTCCTTTTATCATTCCACTCCATCCCTTTTCTCTTATTCTTTTATTATATTCTCTCTTGGGTAAGATAGATTTCTATACCCAAGAAAATGTGTGTGTTCTTCCCTCTTTGAACTAATTCTGATTAGACTGAGGTTTTAAGGATTTCCCCCCAACCTGCATTTTCTCCTCCACTGTAAAAGCTCTTCCTTGCTCACTTTTTTTATGGGAGATAATTTTCTCAATTCTTCCTCTCCCTTCCCCCTTCTCCTAGTACATCTCTTTCTCACCTTTTCATTTTATTTTTTGAGACTATCCCAATATAATTGTCTCATACCTATGATTTTTGTCTAATTAGAATCCATCTAACTATCCTTATAATGATAAAGATCTTAGAAGTTACATGTATCATCTTCCCATATAGGAATGTGAACAGTATAACTTTACTGAATTCCTTATGACTTCTCCTTAATTTTTACTATTTTTATAATTTTTTTCAAGTCTTGTGTTTGAATGTCTAATTTTCTATTCAGCTCTGGTTTTTTCATCAGAAATGGCTAAAAGTTCTCTAATTCATTAAATATCCATTTTTTCCACTGAAGGATTTTATTCAGTTTTTCTGAGTAGGTTATTCTTGGTTGTAATCCTAGCTCCTCTGCCTTCCAAAATACCATATTCTAAGACCCTCTGTTCCTTTATTGTGGTAGCTGCTAAATTTTGTGTGATCCTTACTGTGGTTCTATGATATTTGAATTGTTACCTTCTGTATGCTTACAACATTTTCTCCTAGACTTGGGAGCTCTGAAATCTGACTATATTGTTCTCAGGAACTTTCATTTTGGGAACTCTTTCAGGAGGTTATCTCTGGATTTCTCAACTTCTATTTTACCCTCTTTATCTATGATATCAGGATTTTTCCCCCTCAATAATTTCTTATAAATGATGTCTAGGCTCTTTTTTTGATCATGGCTTTAAGGTAATCCAGTAATTCTTACCACAGTGCCTGGAGTGTAGTGGTCACTTAAGAAATGTTTGTTTCCTCCCTCTATCCCTTCCTTCCTTTCTCTTTTTGTCTTTCTTCTCTTTTGCAGTACGGCTAATATGGAAATATGCTTTGTATAATGGCATATATATAGTAAAAATAAATTTTCTTGCCTTCTTAAGGAGGAGAGAAAGAAGGGAGGCAATTTGAAACTTGGAAATTATTTTTTTAAAATTAATATTAAAAGTTGTTTTTACTTGCAAATGAGAACTCAAAAAACTCTAAGGCCATGGTTCAAGATAAGTAATCCCTATAGATACAAAAGTATCTAAGAATAGTGGCAGAAAAATGGTAAGAGAGGAAGACTATAAGATAGATGCCAAATTAATTGAAAATGGTGGCAGGGTGACCTACAGATCAACCTTGCCAACAATAAGAATAAAAAACGGTAGAATAATCACATGGCATAAACTTCAAAAAAAGAAAGGTTGGTTAGTAGTTAGTAGTTGGAAAATTCACTGGGGACAAAGGTCATCAAATAACTATGCTGTTCCAGGAATTGTCTTATGGCATTATTTGAAGGTATTTCAAGGGGTCTTGGGAAGAGCTCAGGCATATGTATCTCTTCTTGCCATATATAAAAGAATATTATTTTAGATGACCTTTAAGGTCTTATCTATTTCCAACATTCTATGATCCCATGAGTCACTTCCCCCAGAAGAAACTGAAATTTTAGCCTGCTCCCCTATGTTCTGAGTTCTATTCATGTGTGTTTAGGGTGAGACAATGGCAATACTAAATTGCATAACTGGTTTATAGTTACTATGAAAATAGACATGGAGTTAAAGTTTTGAGAATAGTATTCAAATTTTTTTAAAAAGATCATGATGGAGATAATGATGTTTTTTCTCCACTGAGACTTAAATTTTGAGTATCCCTACTGGCTCTACCTTTGTATCTGCTACTGAGCACAACTCAGGAGACAGGTTATGGGGTTGTGTTGCAGAAATAACTCTGACAATTTATACAGTTAGTCATTTGTACTTTAATAATGTGCTTTAAAAAAACCTTTAAGAATGTATTTAGCCACACTATCAGTAAAGGATTATTAACCTAATGAACCAGCAGGAGTCTATGTTTTTCCACTTGGCCAACAATTTTGTGAATAAAAATGGTACTGGGATGTTTCAAATACACATTATAAGATATTAGGTATGCAAATGTGATTGCCATTATCTTCTATCAAATGTGTAAATTCAAACTTGTGCTAAATGAATATGCCCAAAGTAAGATCGACTTCTACTTCCTCAGATCATTTAGGGTAATAAATATGAAATTAGCAAGGATACAGAGCACATTTAAATATTCTAAGGGATGTTGGATCTTAGAAGCTACAATTACATTTTAATTACTACAACTAAAATTCAGCAAATCTGATGTTTTTCCCTTATACATATAATATGATATTTGAGATATAGGTTTATAGGTCTTTGATGTAGGAGTTTAAGAACAGAAAATCATGTATAAAGTTAAGATGTAAAAAAGTACTTAGAATCACAGCATTTATTGACATTTTGCTACATATTTATTACAATTTACAAAAAATGCAATTTATGATTGGACAGGGATTTTTTTTATTAATGTGACTTTGTTGAAACGGCTATAATGAAGAAATTTGCTAGGACTTTAAGGGGGGCAGAAAAAACACAGCAGAGTTGAGAAAACACTCAGCTGAACTCTCCTATTACCCCCTCAAAACAACTTTAAAATAACACCTCAAATCAAATCCTGTAGTGGCAGAGCCAACAAAAGGGTCAGAGTGAGATATTCTTCCAACCCAAGCAAACTTAGGAGGTCTGAAAAAAAGATCTGTGACCCATGGGTGGAGGTTGATTCAAAGGTTATTTGGATAAAAGAGCTGTGGTGATGAAAGAAGAAGCAGCATCTTGAGGAGCTCTCAAGTCAGAGGATAAGTGGACCTAGTAACTGGTTAGAAAGGTATTACAGGGATCCCCTGTGCTAGCCCTGGACACAAGACCAAATACTATTTGGAAACTCTACTGCTATTACCCAATTCTGGGTCTTAGTGGAGAGGAACACTTTCAGTCCAAAAGGAATGGAAGTATTGATTTGGTGCCAAGGGATCAGGGATCCTTTCTGGGTAATGACCAGCGTGCAGACCAGGAGAAAAGTGACAACACCTCTCTCCAGATCACACCATCTTGAAAGAACTAAGAAATTCCAATATTCTAGAACTGACTCTGAAAACATAAGTGGAAAGAGCTTGAAGCTTCAGGAAGTGCCCCTCCCCCACCCCACATTGGGAATAAAGATCAACTTTAACTTAAAAATAAAAATCAATAATAAGACTGGAAAAATGATCCAAAAACAATAGGAAAAATTAATTGACTGTAAAAATCTACTATGGTGGCAAGGAAGATCAAGACACAAACTCAAATGAATAGAATGAATTCATAAAAGCTATATGCAAAACCTCAATAAAAAATGCAAATTGGACACAATCCCAACAAGAATTCCTGGAAGAGCTAAAATTGTTTTCAAAACCAAATAAAAGTGGTAGGGCAAAGCATAGGTAAATAAATGAAAGCAAAGTGAAATAATTAGGAAAAGACATTTTAAGTTTAGTAAAAGAGGCACAGAACAACTGAGGAAAATTATACCTTAAAAAGCACAATTGGCTAAATGGAAAAAGTGGTACAAAAGCTGACTGAAGAAAATCATTCTTTAAAACTTATAATATGGAGTGGGGGAGCTGGGAGGCGGGACTCCTGAGTGCCTTCTGGGTTGGGGGCACCTGCCCTGCAGGGGATCCTGGGTTGGTCCCTTCCCCTTCCCCTTCCCTCTGGTGCCTTGGGCTCTCCTTTCTTCCCCTCTCCTTTCCCCTTCACAGTAGCCCGAGATGCAGTAGCCACCAGAGGTCCTGCAGTTTGGGAGCAGGAGCCAGGTCATCTGAGGCATAGGCCTGGTTCAGTTCCCCAGGGGCCCATGGCGAGCAGCCCTGGCCTGGGCCTGTGCTTGGCATTGAGCCTGCAGTTGTTAAAGCACACCTTGGCCCATAAGACTGTCCACATCCAGAATGAAAGCAACACTACTATCCCTTCCACAGCACCACCACCCAGCGGGGCCCTGTCCCAGGGTGCAGTTACTGCCATCATAACTGTGTTCTCAGTCCTGGGTATCCTCCTCCTGGTAGTAGCACTGGTCCTGCTGGGTCAGAAGCTCGGGAGAAACACCAGATAGAGGGCACCTACCAGCCCAGCAGTGAAGATCAGTTGTCCCATGCGGCTGTGGCAGTCCCAGGTCCCCAGGACTCAAAGAACAAGGCGTGGGGATGGGTGTCCTGCTGGGGTTAGGGTGGGTGCAAAAGGTTTGGGCACCCAGGGACTGAGACTTCAGCAAGCACTGAAACCTATCACCCCTTCCCCCTCCCCAGGTCATTTTACTAACATTCCACCCTACAGGAGGCCACTTAACTCTCTCAGGACTAATCTTCCCCTCCCAGTGAATAATAATAGGTATTTGAACTGAAAAGGAGGTGCTTGGAAAAGGCTTCCACCCCCCTACTGGAAATCTTCCCCCACCCCCTTTCTCTGAAACTTCCTCCTCCCCTTTTCCTGAGACACTTAACACTTACTATCTGTGTGACCCTGGGCAAGTCACATAACCCCAATTGCTTCAGTAAAAATAAATAAATAAATAAATAATTGGTTTTTTTTTTAAAAAACCTTATAATATGGCAAGAGGAAGGTAACTCCTTGAGACATCATAAAAAACAAATCAAAACAAAAAAATAACGAAAAATAGACAAAAATTAGTGAAATATCTCCCACATTAAAGAAGTATAGGGACTGAAATAGGATATGGCAGAAGGGAAAAGAACAGGGACTACAACCAAGAATAACCAACCTAGAAAAACTGTGTATAATCCTCCAAGGGGAAAAAAAATGGATATCAAATAAAATAGAGGACTTTCAGTCATTCCTGATGAGAAGATTAGAGCTGAACAGAAACTTTCACTTTCAAAAACAAGACACAAGAGATGTATAAAAAAGTAAAAGTGAAAGAGAAATCATAAGGGACTCAATAAAGTTAAACCATGTACCATTCTATATGAGAAGATGATACATGTAACTTCTAAGAACTTTATCATCATTAGCACTTAAAAGGATTCTACATAGGAAAAGAGTGTGGAAGTGAATAAATTATGTTGAGATGATGTAAAAAATGGAAGAAGGTAAGATAGGGGAAGAATAGAAGAAATTATCTCACTTAAAAGAGCTGCACAAAGAAGAGTTTTTACAGTGGAGAAGAATGAAAAATAGTATACTTCAATCTGTATTCTGTGAGGGAGATTTTCCCCATCCCTTAGATACAAGTGATTTAACAGTAGTACTAAGAAATGTATAGACTACAAACTGTGACATTCTTTACTAGCTTAAGCAAATGATAATGAAGTAAGATAGATATTGGTAGGAGCAAATGGAAATGCTATATAATCAACTTGTCTACTCTACAACTTACCTAAAATCCAACTATCTGACCTCTAATTAACTTCTGAGCTGTAAGGGACCAATCAGAGCCAATGAGAAGTTGTAAAGCCAAGCTTAATCAATATGGTGGAAATTCTTGATATTAAAAAACAACTCAGAGTAAAAGAGGTAAGAGAAGCTCTGTCTGAGATGGCAAAGATGCATTTCAATAGATGGCTTCCTATGTTATGATCCTGTTACTTAGTAACAGGACAATTTTAAGTAGAGTATATAGAATGGCAAATGACTATGCTGTTATCTAACTGATGGTTTCTTTCTTCCTATTTCATACTTATTAGATATGTACCACTTGGATTGTGTTAAATTGTGGGAAGAGTCATTGCATATAAATATCCATGAATCTAAGGCTCAGAGTCTTTGAGTACTAGACCTTAGACCTTGTAAGACAGGATCCCTCTCTCAATAAACCTATTTTCTTTGGCTTGGAGACCTTGTTTTTTTCTTCATCTAACACTGTGACTTAGCAATTTTCACAACAATTCAGACAATCAGTTCTTTCTCTGAATGTGGATAGCATATTTTACTATGAATCCTTTGAGATTGTCTTGGATCACTGTATTGCTGAAAATAGCTGTCATTCATAATTCTTCATCGTACATTATTGCTGACACTCTGTACAGGCTTCTTCTCATTCTATTCACTTCACTATGCATCAGTTCATTTAAGTCTTTCTAGGTTTTTCTGAAGTCATCCTACTTATCATTTCTTATAGCATAATAGCATTCTACCACAATCATATACTGTAAATTGTTCAGCCATTCCCTAATTGATGGATATCGCCTTGATTTCCAATTCATAGCCAACATAAAAAGAGCTGCTATAAATAATTTTGTACAGGTAGGTGCTTTTCCTTTTTTAAAATCTCTCTGGGATAGAGACCTAGCAGTGGTATTCCTGGATCAAAGGGTATGCACAGCTTGACAGTCCTTTGGGTATAGTTCCAAATTGCCCTCCAGAATGGTTGGAGCAGTTCACAACTCTATTAACAGTACATTAGTGTCTTGGCCTTCCCACATTTCCTCTAACATTTATCATTTTCCTTTTTTTTTCATATTAGCAAATGTGATAGGTATGAAGTGGTATCTCAGAGTTATTTTTATTTTAATTTCTCTAATCAATAGTGACATAGAGATAAACGCATCATGTTATGACCATAGCAATAAAAAATAAATTTAGTAAAGGGCTACGGAAAGATATATTTTTAAAAAATTAATAGGACACTAAAAAATATAATCCTAAAGAATGATTGGGTCAAAGAACAAATCATAGAATCAATAATTTCATTAAAGAGAATAATAACAATGAGACAATATTGCAAAACCTGTAGATGAAGCCAAAGAACTACTTAGAAAAAAATTTATATTTCTAAATGTGTATATGAGTAAAAGAGAGAAAAAGCAAATCAATAAAATGGGCATGCAATTAGGGAAAAAAAAGAAAAGAACAAATTACACCCTCCCCCCCCCACCCCGCCCTGCAATTAACCACCAATCTGGAAATCCTGAAAATTAAAGGAAAGATTAATAAAGTTGAAAGTTTTTTTAATTGAATTAATACATAAAACTATTAGTTAATTTAATTGGTTAATTTCATTTAAAAAAGAGAAGAAGGGGCAGCTAGGTGGCACAGTGGATAGAGCACCAGCCTTGGAGTCAGGAATACCTGAGTTCAAATATGGCCTCAGACACTTAACACAACACTTACTAGCTGTGTGACCCTGGGCAAGTCACTTAACCCCAATTGCCTTACTAAAAATAAAAAAGAGAGAGAGAAGAAAACAAAATTACTATTTTCAAAAATTAAAAGCATGAATGCATACCAATAAAGAAAAATAAAACAGTGAATTAGAGTAAGAGCAAGCAGTATTTGTAATGAGGATTAACTTGAGCAAGCATGTTAATTACCATCACTATTCATCAATTTTATACTAGAAAGGCTATCTATAGCAATAAGATTTTTTAAAAAGGAAACTGAAGAAATAAAAGTAGACAATGAATAAACAAAAACTCTTTTCAACTGATATGATGGTATACTTAGAGAACCATAGAGAATCAACTAGAGCACTAGTTGAGAAAACAACTTCAGGGGCAGCTAGGTGGCGCAGTGGAAAAAGCACTGGCCTTGGATTCAGGAGGACCTGAGTTCAAATCCAGCCTCAGACACTTGACACTAGCTGTGTGGCCCTCGGCAAGTCACTTAACCCTCATTGCCCTGAAAAAATAAAAAAGAAAAAAGAAAGAGAAAACAACTTCAACAAAAGTGCAGGACATGAAATAAACCCACAGAACTCATCAGCATTTCCCAGCAGAAAGAAATAGAAAGAGAAATCCACTTAAAAAACTGGACAATATGAAATACTTCAGAGTGTACTTGCCAAGAAAAACCCAAAGACTATATAAACACAATTATAACACACCTTTCATGCAAAGACATATCTAAACAACCAGAGGAATATTAATTGCCTATGAACAATTTGAGTCAATATAATAAAAATTACAATTCTACTTAAGTTAATTTATTTATTCAGTATTATACCAATCAAACAGCAAAATAATTATCTTATTGCATGAGAAAAAAATAATAAGAAAATTCATCCAGAAGAATAAAAGTTCAAGATTATCAAGTACCAATGAAATAAAATGTAAAGGAATGTGATTTAATAGCATATTACATTTCAAACTATATTCTAATGCTGTAACTATCAAAATAATCTCATATAATCTAAGAGATAAGACTGGTGGATCAGTGGAATAAATTGGGTACACAAAATACTATTATAAATGGCCAGAGAAATTTAGTATTTGATGGGTAAGAATTCAACTTTTAAGAAAAATTGTTAGGAAAACTGGAAAGCAGTTTGGCAGAAACTAGGTTTAGACTAATATCTTACATCATATACCAAGATAAGGTAAATGTAAATAAATAATTTAAACATAAAGAGTTTTATCATAAATTAGGGAAGCATGGAAAAATGTATTTGTAAGAACTATGGATATGGCTAGATTTTATGACCAAACAAGAAATAGAGAGGATCACAGGAAGTAAAAAAGATAATTTTGATTGCATGAAATTAAGAATCGTTTATACAAACAAAACTAATGCAGCTAAAATTAGAAAGAAGAAAACTGGGGAAAATACAGCAAGTTTCTTTGATAAAGGCTTCATTTCTCAAATATATAAGGAACTGAAATAAATTTATAAAAATCAGAGCCATTCCTCTATTGGTAACTGATTAAGAAATATAAATAAACAAGCAATTTTCAGAAGAAGAAATAAATTATCACTAGTTATATAAAAATGTTATTACTACTGAAAGAAATACAAATTAAAATAACTCTGAGATACCACTTCATACCTATCAGATTGACCAACATGACAAAAAAGGGAAAATGACAAATGCTAGAGGGGATGTAGAAATTTAGGACATTAATGTACAGTTGGCAGAGTTGTGAACTAGTTCATCCATTTTGGAGAACAATTTGGAACTACTCCCCAAAGAGTTGTAAAAGGGACCCAGCAATACCACTAGTAGTAGTAGGTATGCAACCCATAGAAATCAAAGGAAAGGGATAAGGAACTAATTGTGTATATATATATATATGTGTGTGTGTGTGTGTGTGTGTGTGTGTGTGTGTGTGTATGTGTGTGTGTGTGTGTGTGTGTGTGTGTGTGAGCTCTTTTTTGTTGTGGCAAAGAACTGGTAATCAAGGGGATACCTATCAATTGGGGAAAGACTGAACAAATTATGGTATATGATTGTGATAGAATACTATTTTGCTGTAAGAAATGATGGGCAGGATGATTTTAGAAAAACATGGGAAGACATATAAATTGATTCAAAATGAAGTGAGAAGAACCTGGAAATTAGTGTACACAGTAATAGCAATATTATAAGGAGGATCAGTTGTGAAAGACTTAGCTACTCTGATCCAGACAATAGTTCAACACAATTCTGAAGAACCCATGATGAAAAATACTATCCACCTCCAGAGAGATAACTGATGAACTCTGGATGCAGACAGAAAATACTTTTATTTTATATTATCTTTATTTTTCTTGTTTAATTTTTGATCTGTATTTTCTTTTGCAACATTACTAAGACATAAATTTGGGGGCAGCTAGGTGGCACAGTGGATAAAGCACCGGCCCTGGATTCAAGAGGACCTGAGTTCAAATCCAGCCTTAGACACTTGACACTTACTAGCTGTGTAACCCTGGGCAAGTCACTTAACCCTCATTGCCCGCAAAAAAAAAAATGTAAATTTTAAAAGAGAAATTCACTCATTCTTAATGCTGATACTTACACTGTATTTTCAAATGTATCTTCAACACAAAATTTTAAGAATATACTGCATTCAACTTATATGAACTGATGCCAAGTGAGATGAGCAGAACCAGGAGAACATTGTACACAGTACGAACAACATTGTGTGTTGATCAACTGTGATAGACTTGACTCTTCTCAGTAATACAATGGTCCAAGATAATTCTAAAGGACTCATGAAGGAAAATCCAGAATAAAGAACTGTGGAATCTAGATGCAGATTGAACCATACTATTTCCAATTTTTTGTTTGTCTTTTTTGAGGTTTTTCCCTTTTGTTCTGATTCTTTCACAGAATGACTAATGCAGAAATGTGTTTAATGTGATTGTACATATAAAACCTATATCAGATTGCATGCTGTCTTGGGGAGGAGGGAGGGAGAAAAAAATGGAACTAAAAATCTTATAAAAAGAATTGTTGAAAACTATTTCTACATGTAACTAGAAAGTAATAAAATACTTTTAATGTTGAAAAAAAGAATATACTTTATTCTCATTTAAAACTTGCATTCTGAGTTTTAGGACTATATACTTTCACACTGAAAAACCATGAACAGCCTTTGAATTAAAATGCTATTTTCAGTTATTGAAACTATCATTTTCAATACTTTCTAGACTTCTTTTACCCATCTAGCTGATTTGGAGATTATGAGGTTGGACTCAAGGAATGCCCAATTTGAAGGCTGGTCTTTGCCCTTACTGCTAACTATGGCTTACTAGTAAGTAATTTAGAAGATTTCCAGGGAATAATTTCATCTACCATTAAGTTATTTCCTATGTATAGATCAAGGAATTTATGTGCCTAATATTGATTCAAACAGCATTAAATTGAGGTAAAATTTTTAAATGAATGTCTTAAAATGGTATAATACAAATTATTAATGTGCTAACCATGTAACTTTGGGCAAGTTCCTTTATATCTTCTGAGCCTTATTTCCCTCTTTTACAACACAACACAGTTGGTCTGGATGACCTTTAAGATCCCTTCTCCACAACATTCCGTATTTGCCTTCAGATAAATTTCTTCAGCTCCCTATATCCACTAAGAAAAGGGAGCTCATTAGTGACTTAAAAATAAGCTTTTTAAGATGTTTTAGGTGAAATCTAGCCAGTGGGCCAAATAATAATTTTGTAAGTTCACCTATTGAACAAATAAACTAGGTAAAGTCAATAGCTCTATTCCTGTAATTGGAATTCAAAGCAGTAGTTAAGGACTGAGTCAGCATTAAGCTCTTAAAAGGGGGGTGGGGGGAGAACCCTTAAAAATACAGCAAACACTCCTTTCTTTTTCTAACAGTATCAAAAATATTTTGGCAAAGAATTAACTAGTCTATCCACATATCCCTTCTTTTCTCTACTTGAGAACCATTTTCTTCCTCTAGGTATGGAGGAGCGCCTTCTCATTTTAAAGAAGTTTAAATCAGCTGAAGCTATCACTTTTTCCCTTTACCTTTCCCCTTTCTTCCTCTTCCATTCTTTTCCCTTCCCTTCCCTTCTATTCCTTTTTATTCCCTTCCCTTCTGTTTTGTCTTTTCTCTATCTTCCTTTCCTCAATTTATTCATCACACTCCACATGATACTCACCTAAAATGGTCACCCATAGAGTCTCTGTATAGTACTAAGCTGCCTCCTTTTCTTACCAAAATTCCCTAGTAAAGAACTCAACAAAACTTCTTGCTCTGGCTCACTGGACAAAATGAGAATGAATGATTAGCTAAAATTAAAGACTTGTTACTTATAAACCACTCCAAAAAAATGAATTAATTTGTTTCTCTTTCTATTAACTAGACAGTTGTTTACTTGATTAAAACTAATAGCTAATTATCTCAGAAGCTCATATAGATACATGTATGTATGTATATGAAGGTGTCATATATATACATATATACATATATATATTATATAAAGGCATCAAAAAGACAATTGAAATAATATTTTCCTTACTCAGAAAAACTTTTCCAAAGGTTAAATATACTCTTTAAAATAGACCCTCCATCATACTTTAGGTAAAAAAAGTAGAAAAAAAGGTAAACTGTATCAACATAGTTAGTTGAACATTAGTCAACTCTGCCTACTAGTCTCTGTGTCATGTCTCCCACTAGACTATAAATTTCATAAGAGCAGGACTTAGTATCTTATCCAACTCTCTGTCTTCCCAAAACCTAGCATGTCACATTAACTCTCAATAAATGTTTGTTGAGTTGAACTGAAGGGCTAGGGCTGAAATGCAGGCTATGAACAAGAACTGATTTTTACCTGTTCTATGATTTAAAGTATTGAAAGATAACCTTGCCTTCCTCCTTTTTCTCCTCAATGAACTAATCAGAGGTTTATTCCTTGGGGTTTGCACTCAGATCAAAAGTAATAGCTCTTGAAGGTACTGGCTCTTATTAGATATTAATGCTTTAATATGGGTTAGTTTGCCAGATCATAACCTTGAAGTAATGCATTATAAAACCATTCAGTTTTGATAAGATAATCAAGAAAATAGAGGTATCTTGAATGTGGGCCCTGACAAAGTAAAATATGACTGAGTAGGGTTTTCATCGGGGACTGATAATCAGAAGAAACCCAAGCTAGGAAGCTCTGCTTGAGGGTCCTGCATAATTGGCATAAGGACTGAAAGAGGCAAAAGCCAACTAAGAAAATTTTAAAAAGAAAGAAAGAAAACTAGACCACCCTTCTAGAATTCATGTATATGGCATGTGCTTATTTTGTAATTTTTTTCAAAGTTTGTTTTTAAAAGCATTCCTTTTTGTGATGGGGGGGAATTTAATTTAAATGACATGAACTTGACATTGAAAGTCTATTTTGAAAAAACTAAGGGAAGAAGCTGGAAAAATTGCTTATGTAAAGTTTAAAGCACTGGATAAACAAGAATCCATGTCAGACTTCACAATTCATTGGGTTAGTTGTTGATGCTAGTAAAAATTGTGAGAGGTTAAAAATATTTCTTAGAACCTTTCTGCCATACTATACTAAAGAAGATAATGTTGTTGAGTTATAGTAATTTTCTTTAAATAAAGGCCATTTGAAAATCATACAACTTTATAGCATATATTTAATCTGAATCAGATAGGATATATAAGCATATGTATATATACACATATATGTGTGTATACATATGTAATATACACATAAACTATATATTATCTATTTATATACATACAAGTTTTACTAAGAAAATTAATTATGCACATATTATTTCAACTAGGGGTTTTAGTCTACTGAAATCAATAGCGTCTATGTTCTAAGAAATACATATTTGCATTTATTCAAAATTGACTACTCCCAATTCTGTAATAAAATTCATATGCTGTTACATACCTCAAATAAGTTGTATTTCTTAAAACAGTTCTTTAATACTGACTCCTATTTATCTCCATTAGTTCTGAATTAATATAGTTTTAAATTACTATATTTACTGATAAAGCTACCTTCCCTCAAGCACATATTATGTTCAGCAAGAACAGTGATATGCTTGTGATTGTTTAAAGAAGACTATTTAACTTCACACAAGTAATGGCTATCACAATGACCTAAGGAAAATTTTGTTTTACTAATTATATTTCTCTGTTTTGTTTTTTGCTTTTTTTTTTTAAGTGAAAACTTTAACAGAGTCAAGGGGCAAATGTGGCAGCCCAAGATTTTGTTTTAGCACCTGCTTATCCAAAAAATTCAGAGAGCATATTCACTGTGTTCATTGTCATTTTTCTGCATAAAGGATTAAAATATTAATATGTATTTCATAATCTTTCTTTTCACTGTCTACAGAAATACTCAGAAGCAATAGAATTATTAAAAGATGGGCCTAAAAGGGTGTTTAGGGAAAGAGGGCAGGTAATGAGGGAAATCAGGAGAAGCCTTGAAAATTTGTACATGTATGGCCATATCCTAAACTGAAGAACAGATTAAATTCTATTGAATTACTATCCTGAAGGTATTATTTGATTACTGAAAAACACATTCATAAATATTTTAATCACTAAAAACAAAACATTTCTTAAGCTATGAGTGTTGAAATAAAAATGTATCCAGAATAGTTTCTATTTTTTAGACTTATTCATCTGCTAAAAACATATTTATTAAAAAATTAAGTGCAATATCTATTCTTCAGAAGGGAGACCACCCAGTAGGTCCAGGATTTTCAAAGCTCCAGTTTTTAGGTAGATAGGGTTTTTCCAGTGATAAGTAACCTTTGAAGATTTTAAATCTAGCCACAGGGTTTTCCTTCTTAGAAGAACAGGAACCAGAATTGTTTCTAGTAGTGAAATACCTCCTCTATGAAAAGCTTTAATTCATAAGGACAAAATGCAGTGAGATTAAAAATAATAGCCTTATAAAATAGAAGCTTTGAAGCACTTTTTCATAGTACAAAATTTGGTAATAAAAGCTTTTCTATAAATTAAGTCACTTTAACATGATACTATTGGACAATGGGGAAACTCATTTCCTTATGACTCTTAAGTGAAAGAGAAAAATATGAGCAAATAGGTAAGCTGCTTTCTGCTTTTTCCTGGTTTTAATTCTTTTATAGAACTGTAAAGTGTTAGCATGGCATGGTGGATAAAGAACTAGGCTGAGAGAGAGAAACACCTGGGTTAATGTCCTGCCTCTGACACATGTTGACTATGTCCCTCCTAGAAAATCACTTAGCAGAGAAGATGCTGATCTACATTCATAGCTTCCTCACAGGAAATTCCTTAGACCATCGAAATCACAGGTTCCACATTAAAAGAATAGAGCTAGAAGTAAGGTGATAAAGGTCAAAATTGTAGGGGAAGCAGTAACTTAAAGATTATGGAAGACTGAAGGTTGTTTTCTTTCTTATTACTCTCTTAAATAGTTCATAGATATGCTATTCCTTAACTTTATTAGCTCAGTTCTCACTCAATCTAATGAAGAATATTTTGCAAAACCTAGAAAAGAGTTCAGTCAAACTCAGTCAAGTTCAATAATTTAATGTTTAAATCTAGCTAGGTTAAATTGACAATAAACCTCATTCCTATTTCTTTCTTTCTTTATTACTTTTAGGAGATCTATTTTGATATTTCAATAAAGGGTCAGGAAGAGACGTAGATGAGATCAAAAACAAAGAAAAACCTTGAGGAAAAATGAAGACAATATATACACTGCTTAACAACATGATATCAAGGTCCCTTTTCATTTCTTATTTTCCATATCTTTTTTTCTTGTATTATATTTCATTGTATTAGATTCATTGAGTAGGTACTATATATTGTTGAATTCTCACTTTACTTCTTCAAAACATTTTAGGGTGCTATTTATTCTTCACCAGATTTACTTTTTTAATTTTTTTTCTCCTGAAAACAATGGGTCTCCTTACTGTGTTGCTTCCTGCTTTCAGGTGGGTAGAATTTACTATTCTATACCTACCATTTATAGAAGATTATGAAGGAGAGGCCAAGATGGTGGAGGAAACACAGTGACTTGCTCTAGCTCTCACCAAGACTCCTCCAAATACCTTCAAATAATGCCATAAGACAATTCATGGAGCAGCAGAACCCACAAAAAGACAGGGTGAAATAATTTTATAGCCAAAGACAACTTAGAAGGTTGGAGGGAAAGGTCTGTTATACCAGGATGAAAATGGAGCATAGCACAGCACAAGCCATGTCAGCTCAGACCCAGCCATAGCCACAGCAAACCAGGAGCAGGCCTTGGGTGCCATGGAATCAGCAACAGCAGCAACTGCTTCTGGAACTCTTAGCTCACAGACAGTAAGGGGATCGAACGACTGGCCAGAAGGAGATTACAGAGGTCTCTTTGATAGCACTGGTGCAGGACTCTATTGTTTTACCCATATTTGATCCAGGTCATAGTCTTAAGTGGTGGTCCCAGACAGGGGAGAAGCACAAGCCCACAAGAGCTTGCAGCCACAGTGGAGTGGGACTCTGTTCATAGTTCCAGGGCAGAAAAGCAGACTTGCGGTTGCTTGCAGACCAGAGCACAGACCAGGAGACTAGTAAACATATCTCTCTTTAAATCATACCACCTTGGAAGAACTAAAAACTTATAAATCCCTTGAAGTATCCCTAAAAACATCTACACAAACTCCCTGAAGCTTGGGACAGTGCAACCTCTACCCTGAAAGCAGTGCCCCACTTTAACAAAGAGTTAAAAGTCAAGAAATAGGCTGGGAAAATGAGCAAATGAATTCTGACAATAGACAGTTTCTACGGTTTCAAGCAAGATCAAAATACACCTTCAAACAAAGTCAAAGTTCCTACATGCAAAGTTTCCAAGAAAAATATGAATTGGTCTCAGACCATAGAAGCTCTCAAAAAGGATTTTGAAAATAAAGTAAGAGAGGTGGAGGAAAAAAATGGAAAGAGAAATTAGAGTGATGTAAGAAAATCATGAAAATTATAGTGGACAATATGGTGATTATGGGAGAAAGGGAATGAAAGAACTGTCAAAGTCCCTGACCCTTCATTACATTATAATTTCCATCTCAATGAACTTCAAAAGAAAGCTAGTGCTATATTATTTGAAGATGAGGTAGGAATGAAGACCAATTGAAATTATAAAATATTTTAAATAAATTCAATATTTTTATTCTTGAGTATAAAATGTATTATAAACAAATGGGCTTCATAATGTATTGGATATATTTTAGAATTATTTATAATTGTTTAAATACAAATTATGCTGCTCAGTATATAAAAACAGCTTGTTAGCAAATACCCTCCTGAAACCTATTTACATTATTAATTTCTTCACAGAAATAAAGAAAAAAGTATCTTGTCCATGTCAAAACTAATTTAAAATCAAAAAGGTCTAAATTAACTTTTAAAGTACACTTTCAAATTTCAAGTTATTTCTTTCAATATCACCCACACCCACTTATTATTTTGTTTGAAATGACTGTATATACTTAAAAAGTAGTTCTTACACTTAATTGTCTTTAATATCCATTCCTTGGTAAAGACCAAATGAAACTGTCAACTCTCTTCAAGATTAAAATAAGTTTACAGCTATTTTCTTTGACAATATATTCTTCTACTACACCCTTGAATCCTTACTCACATAATAGCCTTATATTATATCTGTTTACTTTTATGAAGATATTAAATAGTATAATTGGATAATAGCTTTTAATTTGAAGAAAACTTTTTATATAAATAATATCTGGGGTTATTTTTCCAATCACATGTAAAGAAAATTTTTAACATTCATTTTTAAAAATTTTTGAATTCCAAATTTTCTTCCTGCCTCTCTCCTCTTTCCCTCCCTAAAACAATAAGCAATTTGATATAGGTCATATATGTGCAATCATATAAAACATATTTCCATATTAAGTCATGTCATGAAAGAAGGAACAGACTAAAAGAAAATAAACATAAAAAAAATAAAGAAAGTGAAAATAGTATGCTTTGGTATGATAAAACTACATCAGTTCTTTCTCTGGATGTGAATAGCATTTTCTATCATGAGTCTTTTCTAATTGTTTTAGACCATTGTATTGCTGAAAAGAGCTAAATTATTCCTAGTTGATCATCACACAAGGTTGCTATTATTGTGGACAATGTTCTAATGGTTCTGTTCACTTCACTTTCCACCAATTCAATAAAGTCTCTCCAGGTTCTTCTGAAATTTGCCTGCTCATCATCCCTCATAGCACAAAAGAGTTCATTACATTCATATACCACAACTTATTCAGCCATTCCCCAATTGATGGACATCCCTTTTATTTCCAATGGGGGAAAAAAAAAACTTTTAAAAGGCATTTTGTCTAACCTCCTCATTTTATAGATGAGGAAGGAAACTGAAACACAGAGGTTAAGTGACTTGCCATTCCAGGAAAAGTTATTTTTTTCCACTTAAAAATAATTTTTAAAAAGTTAAAAAGCTTAAATTCAGTGAGAAAATATATTTAAAAAATAAAAGAACAGTATGGGTTCAGTATGCAAAATGCATGCCATTGAACATCTCTGTGTTTAATTATTTTCTCTATAATAGAGGCTAATAATTATTACCATCTAACTTTTTCACAGAGATGTGAGGATTAATAATCATTTTTTAAATACTAGGAGGCTCTTCTAGGATTAGTGTGACATGAATACAAATTTTTTTTTCTCATCAATACTCATTGTGCCTCATAGTTAAGAGGAGAATATTACCTGAAAATCATTTTTCTCCTCTAAGCTGAGGTGAATTAATATGCCTTTCATGATACCTTTCAGTAAATTACACAGTTTTAGGGAAGTATATATAATCAGATAATTAACTCAAATGAGTAAGCAGTTTACTTTCAAGGAGTAAGTAGTTTACTAATTGTAGGGTCAGACTACTAAACAAAATAACTTATTTTGGTTTTTTTCTGCCTTATAAAAATTCATCTAAATTTGCTAAAGTAATTACAGAGACTGGAAAAGAGTACAATATGTTGTAACAGATAGAATGAAATTATTAGTAATGTGGTAAAAAAAAAAGCAAAAACAAATAAATGAATGAGTAAGAAAAATAAAACCACTGGTTATTTTTATTAAAAGCCATATTTCAGAAATTTAAAAAAAATGTATTCATACTTTTGTATACATGTTCACTGGTGTTGACAACTCACAATATAAAATGTAACAATACAGACTGGTAACCATTCAACAATTTATGATCTTAGGAAGGCTGCATGAGGCACTGAAAGGTTCAGTGACTTACTGCAAGTCATACAGCTAGAAAGTGATATTGAAGAGTTGAACCCAGGTACTTGGTCAGTTAACTATCTGCTATGCTTTTATTATGGAATAATATTTAATTTGGACTTTAAAGCAAAGGTAAGAATAAAAGGATAGTTGAGTAGGGAGGTAGGGGAAAGAATGACATTACAAGCATAGGAAACAACATAAGCCGTATATAAATGTTAGCCAATGATCTAGTCTGTTTACCAATTAGAATACAGGGAGACAAGTAGTATTCAATGAGGCTGAAAAAGGCAAGTGCTAACAGATCATATGGAACATACTTTGAAGGTCAAACTAATTCTAATCCTGTATTGTATGAGGAAGTAGGCCATAGAAACTTTTAGGATACTCATCCTAACTCTATCTCCTACTGACCAGGCATGACCCCACAATTTGATTCTGTCTTCCCTCCAGGGTTATAAGTACTTCAGAGGGGTCAAAGTTGATTCTCTAATACCATCAGCTTTGAGCTGCCAGTGATGTATTTCCCAATAAGAATATCAATTGAGAATCTATTGGTCAGCCAGATTTAAGTAGCTTTTGCAAAGTAGCATTACTAAAGGGTATAAAGTTGTGACACACTGCCACAAATCCAATTAAGGCACCAGGGAAAAATGCAGGACCAGAATTCTACATACTCATTGAAGCCTCCTCTAGATGAAGGAGATGGGGAGTTGTGGTGGGGTTCCATGCTTGTTACCTAGCCAAGGCTAAAAATAAGGCTTTTCCTCTCTCTGATAATGTCACAACTCAGAGATTTTCTAGAAACACACACTTGCTCCAGTTTATGAAATTAAATTCCTTCTCTTCTTATTTGATATTGGTCTAGCTGAATATAATTCTTATAAAATGTCATTCTAATTCAAAGGAACACTAAGTACTTTGTCTAAGGCCCATGAATGACTGTTTGAGACATATTCTCAACTAGTTAAGGTATGAAGGCTAAAATGGGGTGTAGTGCTTTCAACCCCTTACTATCAAGGAAGTGAAAGACTTAGAAGCAGAAGGATACACAGAAGAATGTACTATGTCTCATAATTGGGGTGGAAGGGGACATCCAGAAGATAACAGCAAAGTCAAAGAAGATGGAACTTGACAAAATATCAATGGATTTTGTGACTATTAAAACACTGGTGACTTTTAAGAAAGCCGTGTCAGAAGCTAGAATTCAAGGAGGTAAGGAGTGAACCATTGTTCAAATGGAGGTACCAAATGTCAACAAATTTGTTCACTTATTCTATTTTGAGTAAAATGACACAAATGATGGGTTGCCAGTGAAATTTGGCCAAAATTAATATATTGTCCAAATTAAATTAGTTTTTACCTTAGTTTTTGTTTTGTTTTCCCCACAATGAAAAAAGCCAGATGGGGACAAATGTTTCTCTAAATTTAATCAGGGTCTAGAGCTCCTTATGTTTCCAAATGTTTGATTGGTTTGAGTTCACTTCATGGGACAAGTTACCTATAAAAAGTCTACGAATATTTCAAGAAACTCATTAAGTTGTAGCCAAGAGTCTCATTAACACATGATTTAACAAAATGTGTTTCATAAAAGAAAAAAATCTTACAACAAGAAGCCCACCTGCTGATATTTAGAGAGTTTTATAGATGATAAACAAAAAGAACTGTTTGTTGGTGACACTAGATAAAAATAAGACTTCACAAGTATAAAAACACCTGGTAAGCATTCACATATTCCAACACTTCATCATTAACTCAGGAAGTGTATGGATTAGTAAAGATGAAAACTCTGAGGAGAAATTCGTTTCTCTAAGTATAAAGTCTCAAATGGAGAATGATAATTGTGAATGCCTTTTGGAGAATTATAAATGTTTAATCTTTTAAACCATATAAGTATTTAGCCACTAAAGTGAAAAAAAAAATTACATCCTCTCTCCCCAATAATTTTAATGTCTACTTATTCAACTCTAACCATATGTTAGTTTTCCATAGCACACTTTTATTAGCAGGATGACTTCCCTCCATTTCCTTGATGATGTTTAGTTGGAAAATGTCAATTAATTTTCATAGTGATAAAATGTAATTAAGAAGCTAAACCTGCCCCAAATTTGATACTAGATCCAAAAGCCAAAGAAAACAGACAGTATATTTGGATTTTCTACTGCTTTAGATTATGTGCATGAGTGCTTGGATTACCATAGTTAATGGTTAATTGAATATATTTTAGAATAAGATTGTCTTTTCAGAGCAAGTTTCATCTTTTTTTTTCCTAAAAAGCTCTTACTCTCATACAATTGCCTTATTTCATAACCATAGTGTTCTAGATTTGGGCAATGATGCAGCTTGTAAAAGCAGAGTGAAAATTAAAAGACCATTTGCAGTACTGGATGTTTACAAAAGGTTAACACAATAGTCACTCTAACACTATGGTTTAGGGAAACTATATATCTGATTTTTGACATCTGAACATGTTTAAAATGATTTGTGAAAGGCTTAAAAGTCTTCTAGATCTGACCTTGTTATTCCCCATTTCCATTACCTTGGCTCTTTGAAAGATGGTATTTCAGTCATGTTTAATAAATCAAATGAATATTTGATAAATAAATTATGAATAAATTTATTTACCTGCATGAAAATCTATTCCCACGGCAAATGAAGTCCCTGATATTGGCATTAAAGCATCCATTTTGTCAGTTGGTTCCAGAGGTATTCCCCTGATTCCCTCATTTACAGAATACATGAGGAATGACTCTATGCCTGAATGAAAAACAAACAAACAAAAGAAACCCAAATGTAAGTTCAAAATTAGAGCTCATTTTATCATGTTAATATTCAACAATCTTAATTTAATTTTATAAATTCACCCTGCTAGACATTTGTAAGGTTACTAATCACACTAAGATTGCCTTCTCTAACAGCTCATGGAATCTTTATTTTTTTCATTAAAGCAAATTACATAATTCCTCCTCTTCTAAGAAGCCTTTTCTGGTTAGTTGAAAGATGTGGAGGCAATTCCTCATAAATACAAACTCTAAAAGAAGGAATCCCATGACCCCTTCACCTTACTCATCTACCCAAAAAATCAGTTATACTTATGTTTGTACATAATGCTATACCTTTCAATATAAGTAGTTTAAGCCCATCTAATTCCAAGAGAGAACAATGCAGAACAGTGTAAAAGAACACTGACTCAGGTTCAAATCCCAGCTCTGTGTCTTTAACAGTCACCTTCACTTTCTGGGTTTTGTTTATAAAATTACTGGATTAAATTAGGTAATGTCAAAAGTCCCTCCTAGCTCTAACCTTCAACGTTGTTGTTTTTTTAATAGTTTCTGTGCCTTTAGTCTCTGGCCCCATCAGGTTTTTTTGTTTGTTTGTTTTTAATTTGTTTTTTGTTTTCTTTGTAACTTCTATAAAGAATCCCTAGGAAAGAAACTCCCTCTACCAATGGAGAAAGTCACTTCTGAAATGAAAGTTTTAGAGAGTCACCTAGGATACCAAGAGGTTAACTGACCTCCCCAATGTGTATGTGCGTATGTGTCAAAGGAAGAAACTGAATCTAGGTCTTCCATCCTCTAAATCCAACTAATAACAACAACAATAACAACAACATTTATATTGTGCTTAATATTTGTCAGGCACTGTGCCATGCCCTTTAGAACTACTATCTCATTTGATTTTCACAACTTTGGGAGGTAAGTGCTATTATTACCCCCATTATTCAGATGAAGAAACTGAGGCAAATAAGGTTTATGATTTGGCCAGGGTCATACAGCTAAAAAGTTTGAGGATGGATTTGAACTCAGAGCTTTCTGACTCCAGGTCTAACATTCTATCAACTGTGGAATATAATGGCCTACATCTACTACAGAATACTATTTTCCCACATAAATGTTATTGTATGTTAAAATATAATGTGTGACTAATATGAAAATGTTTTCCATGATTATACATGTCTAACTTATATTGAAATGCTTGCCTTCTGAAAGGTGGAGGGGAGGGAGGATGGGAGAAAATTTGGTTTTTAAAATGTATGTTAAAAATTGTTTTTATATATAACTGGGGGAAAATAAAATATGAAAAAAAAAAGAAAAATGCATAATATGCTAGAGAGTTCTTATATTCCTTAGTTCATTTTGAATAAGAACAAGAATCCCCTGTTTTAGTTGCTTATTAGTTATGTTAGGAGTAAGGCATTTAATTTGATTTTTTGGTACTCAATTTCCTTATTGATAAAATAGGAATCATACCCTTCCCTCCATCAGAACATTGCTGGCAGGGCCATATTGTATAACACTATACAAAATTACTCTATAAAATTCTGTTATTACTCACAGACACACACCATTATTACTCTCTAAATTTATATATGTGTATACATATATATGCATATATATAAAATAAAACAGTAAAAAATAAATAGCTCTGTATATTAGATAGAACATAACCTTAAGATTCAGTATCTTATAGTGCCTCCAAGTCAAAACTCTGAAGACCATTTCTCCAAGGATTGATGTCAAATTTGTGTTGACCCTAGGACATTGTCTGAAAGTTATTTATAGGAATTCATATATCTGTTTCTTGTCATTTCTCTCTCATTTAATGGAGCATAAGAAAAAAATTACAAAGTTCCAGTTAATCAATATCCAACATGTATAACAAATTAACCTAGTGGAATGTTCCAGAATGGGATGAGAACTTCTCTTGAAGAGTTAAATTTTGAATAAGCCAAACAGACAAGGCTGTAAGATTTATCCAGTTAATAGATAACAATGGTGAGTAAAAGAAGACTGAAAAAGAATGAGCTTTGTCTGGCAATTAGGATATTTAGTTTAAAAAATCATAACCTTTAAAGACTAGAGTCCTTAATCTTTAAAGGCTAGATTCTCAGAGAATTCTGGATTCACTGGGGCAAATGACTTGATCTTTTTGCCTTACAATTCTCCAAGGTATTTGGAGAACTACTTTTTTGAAGTTGAAAAACTCATCTAACAGAAGAGTAGTATATATTCAGAGAAGAGTAAGGATGGGCTATGGTATTCCAAAGTGGGAAGGGCCCATCACCATCAGATTTCTCCATTAAAATATTTTTAAAACACATAATTTGGTGGGGGCAGGAGGTAAAATTCAAAATGGTGGTTTAACTTCAAGTAGAAGACACTGGGGTGGGGGGGGGCAGCTAGGTGGCACAGTAAATAGAGCACCAGCCCTGGAGTCAGGAGTACCTGAGTTCAAATCCGGCTTCAGACACTTAACACTTACCAGCTGTGTGACCCTGGGCAAGTCACTTAACCCCAATTGCCTCACACACATAAAAAAGAAGACACTGGGGTCTAATTTTTCCTCCCTTTGGTGCTTTAGTTTTGGGAGGATTGGTTCAAAGAAATAGCCTTAAACCTTTCCCCTGATGGATAATGTGCATATTTATATATGTGTGCATGAGTATGCGAGGTAGAATCTGACAGTGATTTTATTGTTTTACTTTTTCTGCTTATTTACTTTGCTGTTCTGTTATAATTAAATACTATGCTATTTTTAAAGTGATTGCTTCAAATTAGATAAGTAAAACTTTATTAACTGACTGAATTTTATGTTTGTTAAAAATTATCAATAGTCAATATTCTAAATATTGTTTTTTCTGATCCTTAGATATATTTATGAAATACCATAGGCTAGTCAGGCTAGAAAGATGTTTTATGTAAATTATTGTTATGAAAAATAAATGTATAAAGTCATAACCATTAATATAATAAAATATAAATTATATAAATCCAATATACTAACTCCAAAAAGTTCAAAATACAGAGGAGTTTGGAAGTTGGTATGAACAGCTGAAAGAATGCCAAGGTGGAAATGGTGTATTTATATGAATATATTGTGGGTTATTGCAGTTAGCTGAAGGATATACTATATAAGAATAATAAGAAATTTTGGGTTTTTTATATGAGATATAAAAATGTTTTTAAAATACTGGAATACAGATATCCATCCTTATTTTTTAAGGACAGCAAAGGTTGCACATTAGACTTACTGGGAGCATAGGTACTTTGTTCATATGCCTTATGACTATGTCAATCTATAGGGATTTTTTCAGAAACATTCAGAAATGTTCCATTAAAATAAAGCTGATAGATACATTGATATGCTGTGTCACCAGAGAGACTGGTCAGTTTCACTAATTTGCTTGCTATAAATGAGCATGGGAGAGCATGTGTGCAAATCTGGGGGCCAAGCAAAACAAAATGAAATCTTATGAATAAATCTCTATAATTCAGAACTCCATACCCTTTGCTGTTTGTCCCAATCTTTCTCTCTTCAGATCTTATATTTTAAAATGTAGTAACTTTGCTTGTCAAGTAAAGGTCCTAATTTGAAAGAGCCAAAGGTTTTTATCTTTGTTTTCCCTGAAATTAATAATGAATTCAGTATTCCTATTCAATATCTAGTAAGCCCCTTTTTGCACTGAATGTAAAGGACTACATTTGTTCTGTAAGAAAAGAGTTTTACAAATGAGTTGATGATATTTAATCACTGAAACAGAGTCTAAGAAGGCCTGATATTCCTAAACACAGGAAAGCATTAGTTATTTTATACTAATTTCTTGTATCTTTGTTTCTACCACAGGTACTGATAGAATCAAAGCTAAACCCAATTGGTAGGTATCAAACTGGTAGAAAATGACTTTTCTACCAAAATGAGGTTATGCATTAGATATAATTTCAAATCCCTAAAAGTTACTAATCCTTTTTGATCATGACCTTATTCACATAAGTTATATGTGGGATATTCATATACAGGCAGCTAAGTGGTACAGTGGATAGAGCACTGGACCTGAAGGTAGGAAGACCTGGTTTACAACCCAATACAAATCCTTACTATCTGTGAGACTTTCAGCAAGTAAACTTACCTCTCTAGGCCTCAGTTTCTTCCTCTATAAGTTGAATATAGTAGCATTTACTTTCCAAAGTTATTGTGAGGAGTATAAATAATATCCTCATATGTTATTGTGAGGATACAATACTATCCATACAAAAACCTTTGTTTTTCAAACCTTAAAGTGCTATATAAATGCTAAATAGAAGTTTTATGTATGTGTGTATACATATACATGTATATGTGTTTATATATAGAATATATCTGTGTATATATACAAACACACATATCACAACATAACTAAATAATTAGCATCTGTGGGTAAGGCTCAAATTAAGAGATGAAATCCCATAGTGTTAAGATTTAGGAAGAATCACAGGATCATAGATTTAAAACTAAAAGAAATATTACATATTCTCTAGCCCAACCCTCCTCAGTTTTACTAATGAGAAAATTTAGGCCTAGAAACCTAAGGTTACTTGCTGGACGTCACATAGATTTTAAATAGCAAAGCCAAGAGCCTCTTACTCTAAATATACTTTTTTAAAGTCATCCATTCCTATTAACATTCATAGAATTTCTGGCTTTTTTCTCTGACTTCTTTGCTCATCTCATTAACAGTTTTATCTGCCTGGTAACTGAGCAAAGTAACCTACTGGTAAAATTTTATATAATTCATACCTTGGCATGACATACGGTTCTTCCGGAGATTATATCCCACTGTACACATGCAAGTCCTTGTTGTTTCAGATGTTGGTAAACAAAGCTGAGAACATCCACCATTATTTAGCTGGCAAGAATTGCTACCTAAAAAGAAAGAAAAAGGCAAAAACATAGTTTGATCCTACTCTGAGGAGCTGTTCAAATTCTACATTACCATGAGTTGCATAGAACATCAGCTTCTGTAATATTTGGTAGCTGTTAATAGCACTGCACTTCATTTTCTTGAATAATTTTAATTTGCAGATAATGTTACAAGTCTGTTTACAAATATATATAAATATGTGTATGTATGTATGTATGTATTTATATATACACACACACACACACACACAAATGAATAGAACACTGAGGAATCAAACCATTTAAATACAAAGAAAATTGGTCTTTCAGGGATATCATGTTAGTTTATTACTATGCTTTAAAAGGACAGAGACCAGAATATTTTTTGTTTTTTAAATGTTTCTTCAACACTCTCATCATTTCTTTATAGACAGATTGTCCAAGTGTGTCATATAAACAGCTATTGAATAATATGGCTTAATCAAATCTAAACATTATGCTATTAAAATAAAAGATGTTTTATTAATTCATTTATTTTTAGAAAAGCAATGAAAAAAGTCACCATTCCTAGAAACACAATTCCCTAGAACTGTATTAAAACATACCCCTAAGAGTCATCTATTTAATGGCATAATAATTTTCTTTATTACAGTATAGTATCAATGACAAACATCAGTCAGGTAATCACAGGTAGGTATTCCATGGAGATGTCCTATAGAATTTAGCAGGCCCAACTGACTAATTAAAACTGATGGTATGAATTTAAATGATTTACAGTCTCACCCAGCAAGTTCATTAAATATCCAATTTTTATAGCATTTTTATTATGCTAGGACATGGAATGCCATTTGCAGCATGTTCAGGCGATGATACAAAGTGCAGTAAATCCACCAAGAATTACAAAGCATGATGAAAAGCTATATATCAATATCACTCTATGGAAAATGCAAAATACCAGTGCAACTCATTATTTCTTATCTCCTAAACTCAAGATAGTCTGATGGGATTTAATTGTTCAATCGAACCTGTCAAAAGCTCTCTCATTTTGGAAGTGTGAAGTACTCTCAACTTCTGGGATTCCACATCAGAAGATCGACCAGCTTCTTCTGCTTATTTCATGTACTTGACACTAAAGATTCAGTGCTAAAATTCAGAACATGTGGGACCATATTTTAAGTGTTCAGATTGCCCTTCAGTTAGGAAAGTTACTCCATTCATCTCATAAACTAAGACTACTTGATTCCTTTTCCTCTCTACTCCTACGGAAAAGTTTCACATTGAAATAAAGGAACCTAGAATTTCTAGTGAGTCCTTAGATGTCATTTTGACAGCTAGAATCCACTGTGTGCTTTTAAGCAAACAAGAACTTTATGATTATCATGTTTGTCCTTTGAATTTCATTTTTTTAAAAAGAATATGATATTTGGGGTTATCCTCAATACCTGTGATTTCATGGGTTTGAGAAAACCTCAATAAGCAAAATCCTTTCACTGACACACATCAATAATTGCATACAGGCAGTAGCAGTTGGACATGGAACTTACATCCATGTCTTCATGACTGTGAAGTCAATTTTCTATTTATTACAGCAAGATGCCTCTATGTCAAATGTTCTGAACTTGGAGTCCTCAGATTTAGTGTTGGGTTTTTTTAATATTTTGATAACTGCATTTCATTACAATAGGTCTCCTTTGTACTTGTGAGTGAGATTTTCCCCATCCCTTAGTTATAAGAGATTTACTATAGTTTTAAGTGCTTTGATTAAGACAATAATCAATACATATTAACTAAAAAAAATTGTGATTCATATAGATTGCATAAGGTTAAGGTTAAGTCTTTTCCCATATTTCTTAATTTTCCAATGACATGGTGTTACTGGCTGATCTTGTGATATCTGCATTAGATAATATCACAGGGTCTGGTGGTGGCCAGCAATACTGCTATAAGAGTTCATGCTGCTGACCACTGGCCTAATAATGATCCACCCTATTGTTATACTTCCTAAGAATATGTTCTAATTTTAGAAATGTTTGGAAGAGGTATATAAACCCATGAATTTTGTACTTCTGGGTCTTTCAGGCCCAAAGCCTGGATGACCGGTTTTGTTGAGGGACTGGCCCTCTCTCAATAAACCTATTTGCTTCAGCCTGGAAACTTTGTTATTTTCGTTCTTCCATCGGACTTAAAAATTTTTTTGCGACATACTATGTATTTTATCTTAGGCATTAAAAACACTATTGTGAGTCAGAGATGTATAGACTTCACCAGAGTGCCAAAGGAATCCAGATTACAAACTCCTGCTCTTTGTTAATGTAGACATGCCTACCGGCTAGGCATTATAAAATCCTATTCAGAATAGTAGTTTGTTTGACTCTAAGCAAAGACTTTGTATTTTAGGGAAATGTGGAAACTGGAGTCAGTAGCATACTATTAAGAAAAAATACAAAATCAACATATGAACTGTATGTAGGTAATGTAGATAAGGTATGAAAGATAATGTAGGTAAAGTATGGAAAGGGAGGGAATTGAGCAAGAACTCAATAAAGATTCACAGGAGAATGAAGTTATCTTGATTCTATCCAAGTGGAAGTTGCTAAAAAAAGCAGGACACAGCAGTCAAAAAGGCATGAGCAAAAACCAATGCAGAACTAGATCAATGCAAAACTGCAAACTATAGAAAGCCAAGGTTTCAGAAGCACAAGGCACATTTGAGAAGGGAGCAAGTAGTTAAAGGAGATGACATCTGACCATGAGCTTAGAATTTCTGAACCACAGCTCCAGGGGTGTATACCCTATAGTGTGCTGGAAAACGTTTAACAACAAGGTCTCTGGGGAAGGAAAGAAAATTACTCGCAAAAAAACATACAAGACTTTTAATTTTAATCTATATTATTAAAATTTTCTCTATCATTTTCTTAAAGTCTCAACAATTTAAAAAAAACAACAACAAATCAAGCTGTGATTTGTAGTATTTTCAAATTTCTAAGGTATAAACACTTACTGAAAATTTAACAGTTGGCTCTCACAAATTTGTTCAAGCTTGTCTCAGGACACCACTATATTATACAAGGACTTATAAAAATGTTTTTTCCCCAAGTCTTACAAATCTAAATAAGGTTGCAAATGGAAATGGAAAGAAGAGGGAGAAAACTACCTACCAAATATATACATATGTGTATGCATGCATAATACACACACATAAATACACATATGTACATATCATAGCTAGTACCTGAAATGTAGGAAAAATAGCTGTAGAAATATTCAGAAATTCATGGGAGAATAAAATTAACATAAACAACCAACAAACCAGACGCCTCTGATGATAATACACAAATATACAAAGTTTGAATAAGAAACAATGTAAAATCAAGATCCTAAAACAAGGAGGCAAATTTGATATCATATACATATATAAATGATCTTTGGAAGAAGGAAATGTTTCTGAAATGTAACACAGGATATTCCCTATTCAAAAATAAGAAGGGGGGAGAGGTAGCATGGTCTAAGAAAATATATTAACATTAAGGAATTTGAGAATGATAGGTAAGAAGAAGCATAAAAGAGGACATTTAGTTGAAGATCAATAAAAAAAGAAAAAGAAAATAGATAAGGAGTCAAAGAAACAGACCAAATAATAAATATTTTTTCATTCATCCATCAAATCCTGACATGGAAATGTGACATGATAGTAATGAAAGAATTCATTTATTCAGACATCAGATGTATTTCTCACTCTGCCAAAGGCAAAGAAGTTTATAACACTTACTTTGATGATATTTTTATTCTTCAATAAGCAGATGAAACAATTGGGAGAAATTACATTTTGATATCAATTGATATCTTCATCAATTGATGAAGAATTGATTACTGAAGTAAAAATTATGGGAATCTTGGAAAGAAATGAGCAATACACCTTAGAAAAGTGAGAAACCACACATATTCCCAAGAATTGAGGGAGCAGATTTCAAAAGATTTTAGAAAAAGGAAATCTTGACCAAAAAGAAATGGGACATTATTTTGTTGTTATTGTTTGTTTTTAATAAATATTTTTATTTAAACTTTTGAGTTCCAAATTCTATTCCTCTTTCCCTCCCTCCCCTTGCCCCTCCCTGAGTCAATAAGTAAATAGATATAGGTTATATATGTGCAATTGTGTAAAAACATTACCATATTAGTAATTTTGTATGAGAAAACTCAAATAAAAGAAAAGATGAAAGAAAGTGAAAAATATTAGTTCTTTCTTTGAAGGTTTATAGTATGTCTCTTTTTTTTTCTTTTCTTTTCTTTCTTTCTTTTTTTTTTTTTTTTGGCAGGGCAATGAGGGCTAAGTGACTTGCCCAGGGTCACACAGCTAGCAAGTGTCAAGTGTCTGAGGTGGGATTTGAACTCAGGTCCTCCTGAATCCAGGACCAATGCTCTATCCACTGTGCCATATAGTTGCTCCCTTATAGTATGTTTCATCATTAGTCTTTTGTGACTGTCTTGCTGGGAATAGTTAAGTCATTCATAGTTCTTCATCAAACAACATTGCTCTAACTGTGCACAACATTCTCTTGGTTCCACTCACTTTGTCATACATAAGTCTTTCCAGGTCTTTCTGAAATCATCCTGACTGTCATTTCTTATAACAAAATAATATTTCATTACAATCATATACCATGGCTTGCTTAGCCATTCCCCAAATGATGGGCTTTCCTTTGATTTCCAATTCTTAGTTAAAACAAAAAGCTGATATAAATATTTTTATACAAACAAATCTTTTTTTTTCTTTTGGGGAATGAATTTTGGGATATAAATCTAGCAGTGGTATTGCTGGATCAAAAAGTATGTACAGTTTTACAGCCCTTTTAGCATAGTTCCAAATTGCTCTCCAGAATGGTTACATCAGTTCACAACTCCACCTAAAATATATTAGTGTCCCAGTTTTCCCACATCCTCTCCAATATCCAACATTTTTTGTTATATTTGCCACTCTTATAGGTGTGAGGTGGTACCTCAGAGTTGTAATTTGCATTTCTCTGATCCAAAGTGATTAAAAGCATTTTTTCATATGACTATACATAGCTTTGATTTAGTTGTCTGAAAACTGCCTATTCATAATCTTTGACCATTTATCAATTGCGGAATGACTTATTTTTATAAATTTGTTTCTGTTCTCTATATATTTGAGAAATGAGATACTTTTGTCAAAAATTCTTAGTTTTCTGCTTTTCTTATAATTTTCATTTCATTAGTTTTGTTTGTGCAAAAGCTTCTTAATTTTATACAATTAAAATTATCTATTTTTCATTTTTTAATTCTCTCTATATCTTCTTTGGTCCTAAATCCTTCCTTATCCATAAATCTGATAATTAAACTATACCATGCTCTCTTAATTTGCTTATGGTATTAGCCTTTATGTGTAAATCATGTAACCATTTTGACCTTATTTTAGTATATATTATGAGAAATTGATCAATACTTTGTTTCTGCCATTCTGTTTTCCAGTTTAAAATGGAAAATACTTAAGAAAGAAAGATAGCTATGGTGGAGGAAAGGTGGTGAGCTCTCGAACTCACAACACGATCATTCCAGAAAACTTCCAAATAATGCCATAGGACAATCCCTGGAGCAGAAAAACCCACAGAAGAACATGCTAAGATCATTTTCCAACCAAAGATGGCTTAGAAGGTCAGCAGGAGGGGGCTGCTGTGCCAAGGCAGGAGTAGAGCCAAACCCCACAGTCATGCTGACACAGATCCAGTCCCAGGAAGGCTGAACCTGGCAAGGAGATGCCCAGAGCCTCTGAATCAGCTGCAGTGTCAGTATCATCTGAAACTAAGCTCATGGTCTGGTGAGAGGGCTGAGCCCTTGGCAGGGGGGAGATTACAGGGGTCTCTGTTGGTGTGGAAGAGGAACTTGGGTTTTTCACCCCTGCTAGGAACCAGGAAGTAGGCTTCAGTAGCAGTGGCCCAGGTGGGGGAAGGGCACAGGCTTGTGGGAGCTAACAACCACAGCACACAACATTTTACTGTCTGGTTAAGTAGCAAGTTGGCCTGGGGTTATCTACAAATGAGGGAACAAGCCAGGCAAGTGAAGAATCTGCTCCTCCTAAAATCATACCACCTGGGACCCCCTAAAGTTTGGGACAGTACAGCCTGGAAGCAGCACCCCACTTTAAGGAGATAAAAGTCAGGTAAAAGACAGACAATGTGAGAAGACAGAGAAAGGTGAGGACCATAGAAAGTTTCTTTAGTGACAAGGAAGATCGAGGTGCACCCTCAGAAGAGGATAGCAATGTTGTGTCTCCTACATCCAAAGCTTCCAAGAAAAATATAAATTGGTCTCAGGTCATAGAGGTAATCAAAAAGTACTTTGAAGATAAAGTCAGACAGGTAGAGGAAAAAATGGAAAGAGAAAGGAAGGTGATGCAGGAAAGACATGAGAAACAAGTCAACAGCTTGAAAAGCCAAATGGAAAAAGTTCTCTGAAGAAAAGAATTGCCTAAGAATTAGGATTGAACAAAAGGAAATTAGTGACTTTATGAGAAATCAAGACACAATAAAGCAAAAAATGAATAAAAAAAGAGGGCAATGTGAAATATCTTCTGGAAAAACTGCTGACCTGGAAAATAGGTTCAGGAGAGATAATTTAAAAAATATTAGACTAATTGAAAACCATGATCAAGGAAAGAACTTAGACATCATCTTCCAAGAAATTATCAGGGAAAATTGTCCTGATTTTCTAGAAGCAGAAGGCAAAATAGAAATTGAAAGAACCCACTGATCACCTCCTGAAAGAGACTGCAAAAGGAAAACTCCCAGGAATATTATAGTCAAATTCCAGAGCTCTCAGGTCAAGAAGAAAATATTGCAAGCTGCCAAAAAGATACAATTCAAGTACTGTGCAGCCCCAGTTAGAATAGTACAAGATAGAGCAGCTTCTACATTAAAGGACCCAGAGGGCATGGAATATGGTATTCTAGAGGGCAAAGGAATTGGGATTACAACCAAAAATCACATATCCAGCAAAACTGTGTATAATATTTTAGAGGAAAAAATGGTACTTCAGTGAAAAAGGAGGACTTTCAGGTATTTGTAATGAAAAACCTGAACTGAATGGAAAATTTGACTTTCAAATATAAGACCCTAGAGAACCATAAAAACAGAAACAGGAAAAAAGAAATTAAGAGGGATGTTAAAAGGTTAAAATGTTTACATTACTACATGGGAAAATGATACATTTAACTTAAAAGAACTTTCTCAGTATTAGGGCAAATGATAGAAATAAATTTAGACAGAGGGCACAGGTACGGATTGATTATGAAGGGATATCTTCAAAATATTTATTTTTATCTCTCTTTGTGGGGTGATTGGAGTTGGATGACACGCCTGGGGTTCTGCAGTGGGTGAGTGTCTTGTGTCTGAGGCCAGATTTGGGCTGGGGTCCTCCTGGGTCCAGGATGGGTTCTTTGTCCACTGTGTCACCCAGCTGCACCATGATGACATCTTTAGGGTAAAACTGAGGGGTGAGAGAAATGCACTGCATGAGGGAGGATAGGAGAATTAGCATGGGGATAGATCCCACAAAAAAAGAAACAGGAAAGGGCATATAGAGTGGGGGAGAAGCAAGGCAGTAAATGATCAGAATAGGCTCAAAGACCTTTATTTCATCAAAGTTGGTTCAAGGAGGGATTAACATACACACCTAATTGGGTGGAGTAATCTATTTTAGCAGGGCAGTAAACAAGCCTAACACTTATCAGAATTGGCTAAAAGACCTTAATTTAATCAGAATTGGCTCAAGGACTGAACAACATACACACTCAATTGGGTGGAGTAATCTATCTAACACTGCAGGAAAATAGGAGGGGAAGGGGATAAAGAGGGAGGGGCAAAAGATGGGAGGGCAGATTAGGGGAGGGGGCAGTCTGAAGCAAAACCCTTTTGAGGAAGGATAGGGTGAAAAAAGAGATAATACAGTAAATATCATGGTGAAGGGAATAGGATAGAAGGAAACAGTTAACAATAATTGTGAAAAAAAGGGGGGAAATTGTACAAAAAACATTAATAGCAACTCTTTGAGGTGTCTAAGAATTAGAAATTGGGGAGTGACTGAAGAAGCTGTGATATATGATTGTAATGGAATATTGTTATGATATAAGGAATGACTATCAGGATGATTTCAGAAAAACCTGGAAAGACTCATATGAACTGATGTATAGTGAAGTGAGCAGAACTGGGAGGACATTGTGCACAGTAACAGCAGTATTGCTCTCTGAGCAATTGTGAATGACTTGACTACTCTCAGCAATGCAATGATCCAAGACAATCCCAAAGGGCTAATAATGAAGCATTCTATCCACTCCCAGAGAAAGAACTGATATTGATTGCACACAGACTAAAAAAAAAAAAAAGAGTACTTGTGGATTGTACATATATAACCTATACAAGATTAGTTGCTGTTTTATGGAGGGGGAGTAATGGGAGGGAGGCATTAAAAAACAAAAAGAAAGGAAGGAAGGAAGGAAGGAAGGAAGGAAGGAAGGAAGGAAGGAAGGAAGGAAGGAAGGAAGGAAGGAAGGTAGTAAGAAAGAAAGAAAGAAAGAAAGAAAGAAAGAAAGAAAGAAAGAAAGAAAGAAAGAAAGAAAGAAAGAAAGAAAGAAAGAAAGAAAGAAAGAAAGAAAGAATGAAAGAAAGAAGGAAGGAAGGAAAGAAAGAAGGAAAGAAAGCAAGAAAGCTAATTCTGATAATTAAGAAGAAAAGTCTTCTAATTAGACTAATGCAGATATATTGGGAACTCACAGTCCAATTTACATTTTAAAAAGCACATATACAGAAGTGTACTCAAGTTCATTTAATGAAGGAAGAATATAAAAATCATAGTTTCATTATATAAGAACAGTGTCAGGGGTGCTAAAAGTCAGAATGAGATGAAGTTGACAAAGAATGTTGAAAATCATAAAAGGTTTTAGAGCTTTATTAAGGAAAACAAAAGAACCAGAGAAGGGATAGGGTCAGTGCCTGAGATGATAACAAATGGCAGAGAAAAGGGGGAAAAATTGTACAAAAAATATTTATAGCAACTCTTGGTGGAGGCTAAGAATTGAGAATCAAGGGAATGTCCATCAATTGAGGAATGATGGAAAAAGCTGTGTTATATGATTGTAGTAGAATGGACTTGTGCTACAGGAAATGACAAACAGGATGATCCCCAAAAAACCTTGAAAGACTAATGAACATCAATGTATAGTGAAGTGAGCAGAGCTGAGAGGACATTGTGTAGTGACAGCAGTATTGTTCAATGAGTAATTGTGAATGACTTAACTACTCTCAGCAGTGCAATGATCTAAGACAATCCCAAGGAACTAATGAGGAAGCTTACTATGCACCCCTATAGAAAGAACTGATAAAAAGAACACTTGTGGATTGTACATATATAACCTGATTGAGATCTTGTGGAGGGGGGAGGAAAGGGAGGGAGGGAGGGAGATGTTAAGGGCTAAAATTCTAGCTAAACTGTCTAAAATATCTAATGAGTGGTCGCCAATAAATTATAAGCTTTAGCAAGAGTTAGACTTTTAAGCATTTATTAAGGAGAATAAGAATTTGGTAAAGAGAGAGAAAAAGGCCTAGATTCCTATCTATTAAAGGGAGAGCACATTTCTAGCTCCCTTCTCCGCCAGAGTCCAGAGGAAAGCGCGTGAGACCGAGCGCCCGTCTCTTCCTTCCTCCTCCCACTAGTCCGCGTCACTTCCTGATACCAAAGACAAGACTCCTGGTCTTGCCCTCAAAGACCTTCGCTTCATGGGCAGAACTCTTCTACAGTTAGTATCCAGCAGGTGGCGTTATTCCAATCGTTACAGTCCCCCCTGTTGTTCCTCAAGAAACAAAATGTTTCCTTGACGGAACAGTAAAAACAATATAATAACTATTGCTAACTAATAATATGTGAACAACAATATAGAAAAGGAAGAGAGGAAAGTTTTGTCCAGAGGGGCGATTTTTTGTCCTCATGAACCGACGCTTTGACATTAGTCTTGCAAAGGGAGGGCCTCTGCAGAGAATACATGTTACAGATGGTGTATATTATAACAGAAAGAGAAAAAAAAACAACAAAAACAACAAATCAAAACTGTTCATTTAAAGTCTCTGAAAGTCTTTTCTCAGATGTCCTCTAGGTGTAGTCGTGGAATGGAAGTCTTTTCAGGGGTTGATGTGTGGATACTGGTAATCAGCCAGGAAATTTCCTACAAAATTGAGCTTAATACAACTTTAAAATAGCTTTGTCAATAATCAAATCAAACAATGAAAGTTCTCAAAAACATGTCTAAGGGAATACAGAATCTTAGTTGTTAACACGTGAAACATACAATAAAACAAAAATTGAACCATTCTTTAAAATTACATTATTATTATAGTCCCCCCTTATGGAGAGTAATTGAGAAGACAATTGCTGCGATATTAATTTTTAAAAATAATTTTTATCTTTGTTTCATCACTTTTTGCATCATCTGCCTAATTATCCTCATGCCATTATGAGAAATTAGAAAATCTAATATAATTGGTAACAGGTGTCAAGGCCAAATTCAACACTGTTATTTATCATGACACCTGTTACCAATTATATTAGATTTTCTAATTTCTCATAATGGCATGAGGATAATTAGGCAGATGATGCAAAAAGTGATGAAACAAAGATAAAAATTATTTTTAAAAATTAATATCGCAGCAATTGTCTTCTCAATTACTCTCCATAAGGGGGGACTATAATAATAATGTAATTTTAAAGAATGGTTCAATTTTTGTTTTATTGTATGTTTCACGTGTTAACAACTAAGATTCTGTATTCCCTTAGACATGTTTTTGAGAACTTTCATTGTTTGATTTGATTATTGACAAAGCTATTTTAAAGTTGTATTAAGCTCAATTTTGTAGGAAATTTCCTGGCTGATTACCAGTATCCACACATCAACCCCTGAAAAGACTTCCATTCCACGACTACACCTAGAGGACATCTGAGAAAAGACTTTCAGAGACTTTAAATGAACAGTTTTGATTTGTTGTTTTTGTTGTTTTTTTTTCTCTTTCTGTTATAATATACACCATCTGTAACATGTATTCTCTGCAGAGGCCCTCCCTTTGCAAGACTAATGTCAAAGCGTCGGTTCATGAGGACAAAAAATCGCCCCTCTGGACAAAACTTTCCTCTCTTCCTTTTCTATATTGTTGTTCACATATTATTAGTTAGCAATAGTTATTATATTGTTTTTACTGTTCCGTCAAGGAAACATTTTGTTTCTTGAGGAACAACAGGGGGGACTGTAACGATTGGAATAACGCCACCTGCTGGATACTAACTGTAGAAGAGTTAGTATCCAGCAGGTGGCGTTATTCCAATCGTTACAGAGAACAATTTAGAACTCTAAATCTTATGAAAATGAATGTTGAAAACTACCCTTACATGTAAATGGAAAATAAAATAAATGTTTGTTGAAAGAAAAAAAAATTACTTGGGGCAGCTAGGTGGCACAGTGGATAGAGCACTGGCCCTGGAGTTAGGAGTACCTGAGTTTAAATCTGGCCTCAGACACTTAACACTTACTAGCTGTGTGACCCTGGGCAAGTCACTTAACCCCAATCGCCTCACTAAAGGAAAAAAAAAAATTAGTGATATGAAGTTGCAAAAATCTGAGAGGTCATCTAGTCCAATCATCTCATTTTACAACTGAGGAAACTGAGGCTTAGGAAGGATTAAGGGACTTGCTCAAGATCACACAGATATTAGGTGGTATATCAGGGATTTGCAACAAGGACCTACACACTCCAGATCTTACTCCTTTCTGCCAAAGATTAATAAGTGTATTAAGAAGAAAAATAATATAACTAAGAAAAACCATATTAGATATATGCACATGCTGGTAACCCAGAACTGAATAGATGAATTCTGGAGCAAGCCCCAAAAAGAGCAATTTATGTTGTTCAAAGTAAGAAAATAGCTATTTAATTATACCTTATATTTACTTTATCATCCTTTGATATATAGTTTATATTTTTTTCATCTTTATCAAATCCACCTCCTTGAAAAGTTTACTTTTTTTACCCTTCAATTTAAGTATCACCTTAGGGCAAAACAGAGATCCTTCCTCATGGGATTGTTGGCAGCATGAATAGAGAACAATTTTGGTACATCCACTGCCCACAAATACAGGCTTAAGAAATGAATAGTGAGTTAAGGGTAACAAGTATAGTTGAAAGTGATACACACAGAACAAAGTAGAAACCTACAGAGTCAATAGTAAATGAGTCCTACATAGAATTAGATCCTTAAGTGCAAGACTAGCAGCAAGGCCACTTCCTAATAAGCAGTAAGAAATGCAATGAGTAGAGAACTACTTGGGTGAGGCTGAGCACCAGAGGAAATCCACCACCAGAGTTTTTAAGCCTAGAATTCAAAGCCACTCTCAGTGGTAGTAGTCTCTGGGGGAATTATTGAAGAACTTCCCAATTTGGCACAAAAATGGATATTCTTGGTTATTTGACTTACTACAGCTAAAAGAATGGTCTACTAGTTTTTGTTTGTTTTTGCTTGTTTGTTTTGCTTAAGTTCCTGACAGTTTTATTTCCTCTCTAAAAATGAGACAATTCATATTTATATTTAAAGCACTTAGCAGAATGCCTGCTACAAAGTAGGTCCTATATAAATGCTAGCAATTATTATTATATCTGTTTTTGTTGTAATTATTACATTTATATATACATACATATATACATATATATACATACATACATACATATATATATATATATATATATATATATATATATATATATATATAGTTTAAACAGTTATCCAAAGTTTAATTCATTTTTGGTAAATATTTATTAAACACCAAATCTGTGTAAGGCACTGCACTCTGCCATTAAAACCCAAAATACAACAACATAGACCCAGTCTCAAGGAACTAACAGTCTAATGACAGGAAGAGTAAATGTGCAAATAACCAGCATGCAAAGGAAGATAAGAGGTGAAGGAAAGATCCAAACAAAGAGTCATAAAAAATGTTAGGCCTGGGAGAAAGAGTAGGTTGATTAATGAAGATAACATCTAGGTTGAGAACTTGAAAGGAAAGTATCACTAGAAGGAGGATAAAATGAGGAGTACATTCTATGAACAAAAAAATTACTTCAGTAAAAGATTGTATATGGGAAAGGACAGGAATAGAACCAATATTGTCAAGCAATGAAGCATGCTTGAATGGGTGTGAATGGGAATAACCTGAGAGAAAGCTCTATAGGTAGCACTTGGAACCAAATTGTTGAAGACCAAGAATGCAAAAACCAGAAAGCTTTAGTTTATTTCACATGATACAGGAACAAATGAAATTATTTTTTAAGTAGAGGAAAGACATAATCATCAGAGGTAAGAATATAGAAGATTTATTTGTATGGAGATTTCATAATACTATGAAAGGTTCATAGGTTTTAGAGTTGGAAAACACCTTAGAAAGTGATTTAATCTAACTTCGTTAATAAAAATAAAGTATTAGAATTTTGTTGCTTTTTCCTGCTACAATCACTTCCTTATACATTGCTACCATTGAAACAACCTTATGACAAGAAAAAAGCTAAGCAAAACCAAAAAGACCTCTTTAACCTTAGATTATTTACCATTCTGCACCTGCAATAGCCCCACTTTTCTTTTTTTTTTTTTTTTGTGAGGCAATTGGGGTTAAGTGACTTGCCCAGGGTGACAGAGCTAGTAAGTGTTAAGTGTCTGAGGCCGGATTTGAACTCAGGTACTCCTGAATCCAGGTCTGGTGCTCTATCCACTGGTGCCACCTAGCTGCCCCAGCCCCACTTTTCTAATGGTGGGAAGTGAAATGCACTTCATCCTCTCTTCTATCAGTCTAAGATTGAATATTGCATTTAATAGGAAATTTGTATAATACAATGTTATTGCAACAAATAACCTGTTTATCTTTTTTTTTTTTTGGTGAGACAATTGGGGTTAAGTGACTTGCCCAGGGTCACACAGCTAGTAAGTGTTAAGGGTCTGAGGCCAGATTTGAGCTCAGGTCTTACTGAATCCAGGGCTGGTGCTCTATCCACTGACTTGTTTATCTTAAAGACAAGAACATAGAAAGGAGGAAAATTATTTGCCCAAAGTCTAATTTAGCCTACCTCCCTCTTTCTATTTTATCCTGGGTCCAATTCAGTATCCATTCACGATGTTTGTCCTAGCTATATGCATTGATAGAATAGCTCCATATTGTCTATCCAAAGAGATTTCATAGTTTGGGCAAAATGTATTCTCCTTTCATTTGCTTTTTCCTGTGTGTATAGTTAGACTGAGTTCTTTCAATTGACCATAGACTGCCTTTGGGGAGCTAGGTAGTACAATGGATAGAGCATTGGCTCTGAAGTTGGGAGGACCTTAATTCAAATCTCACCTCAGACACTAGGTGTGTGACCCTAGACAAGTCACTTAACCCAACTGCCTTAAAAACATCTGGGGACAACTCCAGGCATCCTGATATATATCTTGCCATTGGATATTGCTTCCCTATGGCTCTGGAGGAAAGAGTGAGGTAAGTGACCTTGCACAGCCCTCCCTCACTTAAATCCAATTCACTGAAAGTCATGACATCACCCTGATGTCATGGTCCTCTTTGAGAATGAAGGACAAACAACAAGAAGACATCCCTTAGGAGACTTGATAATGTTCCAAGTCTTGGCACACTCAGCACAATGAACAGATGCTTGGCTCAAGAAATTGCATAGATGCCAACATATTGAAGTTGCAGGTCATCCAAAGCCGATGGAGAAATACATTATGGGCATGAGTGTATTGTAACATCACTCCCAATGAAGAAATGCTTAGAAGTGGCAGGAAGGATTACGATACATGACTAAATTAAGAGGTGACTAGATAATTTAGGGAGAGTGAAGAACAGTTATCAGCCTGCATAGGATTTAGAGGCAGAATGCTTAGACATCAAGGCAAAAAGTATAGTCAAAGAAGAGAAGAGGGCTAGGTATTAGGGTATTTCTGATGTTATAGAAAAGGTAGATATCATTGGCCTACTTAAGCATTTTTTTAATTCAAGAGAGATGTATGCTTTTAAAATATGTATTCGATTCACTTATCCTATAGTAGATCAGAGTGCTTTATTTTCACTTTAGAAAAATTTAGACTCTCCTTAATTTTCTAAATTGCAGCCATGTTGCAGGAAAACAGTGGAAAAAATAACCCATTCAGCTACCTGGCTTCAAAGGGTCTAATTTCTACCTAGAGAATAGTTCACTCAACACCCAGAAGGTATATTATTATTTTAAATTTCTCTAATCATTGCCTATGCTGAACCCAGCAATATTATTCATTGGGTCACAAAGACAAGAGGTTAAGTACTATCACCCTGCAGCAGCATGGAACTTCAATTTTTGCCCATTTCTCTTGAGTTCCAATTTTTTTGTTTAGCTCACTAAAGTGTATTGCCTCTGAAATCCTCTCTGAGGATCATCCGAATAGCTGAAACAAAGTGGTAGAGCCTCTATTAATTGTGAAAAATAAAAGGAACCTGAAATATAATTAAATTTATGATGAGAAAAGCATTCTGGAACCATAGCATCAATGCTTACATTATCAGTGGTAGAACTAAAAAATGCAATTGAAGAAATTAGTACGAATCCAACTGTGCCAGGTAGCCTTGGAAAGGATAGGTCTCAGACAAAACAACAAAACCAGGGACACATAACTCTGCATGCAGAGACTTTGGCACAATGTAGGATCTGCAATTATGTATAAGCATTCCTGATGATTATGAGTTTTGGCATGATTTTGACTGCTTTGCTTTCCAAGAATGAGCTTTATAGAAAAAAAAAAAACTGAATTCCATAACTGACATATCTGAGAGGTAATGTGTAACAGTAAGTAGGTAACAGTATGGAGGAAAAATCCATTCTTCTATTAGCTATTTCCTTAGTGTACAGATGACAGACAGCCTATTGAAATACATGAAAAAATAATAATGCTATAAATTACAATGTACAGTGATAAGATAAATATCTTCACGTCGTAAAAGTCTCTTGAAACAAAAAAATACTGAGTGGCTCAAGAAAATAATTTTTGATGGTGGTATCTATATAATCATAAACAGTAGTTTAGATTCAACTCTAATGTCCCTTTCATCTGTCAAATTCTCTCATTTTGTGACTCTAATATTTTGAATTGATACTTAGGTTACCCTATGCCCCAAATCTTACAAAGAGGATACCCATTTGACTAACAAGATGCTTCAACTCTCCAGTGATCTGTGTCAGGATGATAAATGAAGTGGTTAATTGTACTTTGGAATCCAAGGAGATAGTAATGTTAACACCTTAAATAGTCTTAAATTGCACATATTTCATACTAATGGAGCTTTTAAGCTACCTGCAGTGATCCTGTTAATGGGATTGTCTTGAATATAGATGCTTTTATCAGTATATTCTTCTAGAGACCATGCTGTTGTCACTTTAACGCAAGCTCAGTTAAAGTGTACCATGGATCATCAAGTACAAAGAGTTCTTCCTCAGCCTGGGAATGATTTCTCGGGGCAAAGAATGTCCACTTGGGCCAATGAGATCAAGTTTTGGGGATCAAAGGCTATGGAAATCATGGCAACAAAGAGAAAGGAATCATAACCATGCTAAGAGGGTTTCCCACCCCTACCCGCTTTAATAATAATTTTTCATACAATCACATCTAAAAGGAAAAAAAAAGTGAAGTACTCTCTGCTGTTACAGTTCTACAATAAAAGTCTATTATTGCCCATAACAAAACATACACACAGTGTCAGTGATATATCATTATGAAATTTATCCTTAGAAAGCTTGAATGAATCTTTCTAGCTCATCTTTTTTTTAGGAAAAGGAACTTATAATAATGATTATTGAGTTTGGATTCTCAGTTATATTTCATTTCAATCCTGAGTGATCACTGACAGGTTTCAGTTAACTTTTTGAGATAAATTATTTTGTGAGGAAAAAGAGAGGCCTTGAACTTTGAGACACGAAACCTAGGAAGACAGAGATTCTGGGATGATTTACTACTAAGGAGGGATCTACTTGGAGATGTATTACCAGGGATGTAGTTGGGCAAGACCAAGGTAGGAAGGAGTTTATTTGGGGTGAGGAAGAATGCTTAATATTTTAATCAAACATTCTTCTTAGTTGTTGGAATTGTTGGAGGTCCTTGAAGAAGGAAATGGTGAATCATTTCAGTATCTTTGCCAAGAAAACCCCAAATGGGGTCACAAAAAGTCAGATGTTGACAAACTACTGAACAATAACACAGTTGTTGTTGCTTGCTAAAGGAGTAAAGGTGCCCTTAGGAGTCTAATGTCTCCTATACCTCCCCTTCTATCCACGCACACAATTATTTTCCTGAAGCAGGTTCTCATCATCTCAGTCTGGACTACTGCAATAGCCTGCTAATTGGTCTCTTTGCCTCAAGTCTCTCCCTATTACAATCAATCCATCCTCCACCCAGCTGGCAAAATAATTTTCTTAAAATGTAGGTCTGTCTTTGTTATCCTCATACTTCAGTAGCCCCACGCTTACCTTCAGGATCAAAAACATTAAGTCTTCTGGCATTTAAAGCTTTTCAAACTTGTTCCCTTCTCACTTTTCCAATCCTACACTTTACTTTCCTCCATAAAAACTATCATGCAACACCATGGGCATTCTTCCTGTTTCTTGAATATCCAATCTCCTGAGTGACCTTTTCACTGCTTGTGTGATCCATTTTTGGCTATTCTTTCTTCCTATCCTCTGCCTCCTAACTTTCCTAGATTTCTTCAAAACTCAGCTAACATCCCAATTTCTTTGACAGTCCTATCAGATCCCTCTCTGGACCCTTCTGCCTCCTGCACACACATACACATACTACTGGTGCTTTCCCTCTGTGTCTACCTTCCATTTTCACAGTACATATCTTAGATGTATGGTTATTTGCATTAGGATGTGAGTTTCTTAAGGGCAAAGACCTTATTTTACTTTTCTTTTCATTCTCCTTGCTTAGCAAAGTGCCTAGCATATAGCAAGATTTTAATAAATTCTTATTGACTAAGTGACCATACAAATTCCCAGATGTCAAATCCTTATTATACCTCTGAATATGAAGTATGCTTTATAAGAATAATAGTTTGCTCTATACTGAAAAATCTTTTTATGTTGCAAGACTTTTAACTATTTCACGATAGTATGACAAAGTCTAAACTAACCCAAGTATATGTCACAATCCTATTATGTGTAACCTATACCTACTTAAGTGCCAGAAATTTAACTTATTTTTAACATAAAAAAATGTGGCATTATTGAAATACCGAGTTCAAATCCAGCTTTAGACACTTCCTAGCTGTGTGACCCTGGGTAAGTCACTTAACCCTATTTGCCTCAGGTTCCTCAGCTATAAAATGAGCTAGAGAAGAAAATAGCAAACAACTCCAGTATTTTTGCCAAGAAAACCCCAAATGTGGTCACAAAGAGTTGGACATGATTTAAAAACTACAGAACATTAGTATCCTATTCTATAGTCATTCATAGAAAATGGAAAGGGGGTGGGGCTGAATGAAAGGAAAGAATATTAATGAAGAAACTAGGGCAAAGAAGTGTAATGGTTAAGGATATTTTCTCAATGGCAAATTTAAGAGAGTTTATGGTAGACTGGAAAGATTGGATTTTGAGTTAGAATCCATGGATTCTTTTTCTGACTCTGTGCGTTCCTGAATAAGTTTATATAAATTCTTTGAACCTCAGTTTAACCATATGTAAAATGGGAATTAGATTAAGACTACTGGAACAGCCAACCTTATATAGTGGATGGGAAGAAAATGTTTATGGACCTTAAAGAGTTTTTTATGAAAGATATTATTATTAAACTGAGATCAAAACATTTCTCTAAAAACATGACATTTTAAATGAAATATCTGCTTCAGATTAGTTATTTTCTTTCATTGAAACAAGAGGTTTTCAAACCAAATTTTTATTCCATGTCCAATTTAAGTCAACTAAAATGAAATTTTGGTCTGGGCATTTGCTGCCTACTTATAAGCTTGATGCTTAATTGTTAAACAGTTCCACAGATTCTTGCCTGACAGCTGCCAAGCGTCATTAACAATTATGAGCATCCCCTCCTAACCCCTGCTGTTTACCCAGGTATTCTCTATATTGGAGACCATCTCCAAAGCCCTACCTGGGTAAGCTATCCCCCCACCTACACCTTCCCCCAGGGCTTTCTTTTTGCTACTTTGGTCCCTCAGGATACTCTGAGCAGGGCAGGAAGAGAAGTAGAAGGTATAAGATATGGGATTTTTATTTGTGCATTTTAGGGAGAATCTTTTTTACTGAGGTTAGGGATTCTAGAGTAAGATCTAAGGAGAAATTAGCAGGTGTGAGGCAGCACCGACTGGCATCAAAGAGCTAGTTGGGCACTATGACAAGCCCACCTATGTAAACCATCTGCTTTGCTCTCTCACTCCATTTCATTGCATATCATTTGGACAAGGAAAATGAAGCAGGAAAATCACTTGAAAAAATATTTAGGGACAAATAATATAGTAATTTGGATTCACAATTCTTCTGTTGACAATGTCTACTTCAAAGGCCCTAGTGTCTGTGCTATCTTGATCTAGTAACTAGCACAATGTTGTCCTTTGTTTTACCAGATATTCCTTTCTTTTTTCCCAATCAAGACACAGATAAAAAGGCCCTTTGAAGACCTGATTAATTAAAATTCCCCAGGCTTCTTAGCCAATGTTTTGAAAGCTAATCATGTACATTATATTAAAGACATCCCTTCTGTAGAATGAGAGCACTTTTTTGTGTGTGTGCTTACAGATAATCATGAGAGGAAATATGTTCTCTCAATTGTTCATCTGAGAAAATAATGTGAAAGAAGATTGCATTGTGTGCTCCAAAGGCAGTGTGAAGATGTGGGAGTGTGACTTACCTCGCTGAGCTTCTTTATCATACACTTTCATATGCACAACCCCTGAAGTCTTATTCCGGAGGACAGTGGGGTTCCTTCCATCTCTTTTGCTGCAGGTGCCCAGCTGAGCTAAGTTTTGGTCTGCCCACCACAGCTTTTTATCTAGAAAAAGGGTAGAGTGTTATTGTTTTTTTTTAAAAGATAATTATCTTATTAAATAATGATAAAAACTTGATACACTATAATCTTTTTTTATTTGCTTTGTTACAATTCAAAACTTAATTTCTAAGGCAAACATTAAAATCATTTTAACTTCCAGAAAAGCTAATGAGAATAATATGTTCATAGCCTTCCTTCCCCCATCTCTCCAATTAAAGGAGCTTGATTTTGTTTACTTTTTTTTTCCATAAAGAAGACAGTTGTTACAAAGAAAAGCACATTTCAAATGAATTTTAAAGAGAGAGTCTTGGATACAAATAGAATTTAACACATTTTTTTTTTTGTTAATATAACAAGTGAATAACAAGTCTAACATAATACCCAACAACAACAAAAAAAGCAACAAACAAATTAGACATTGTTCCCTATCCTTGCCATTATTCTCAGTTTACTAATTGTTCTGTGTTGGTATCTGTCACATCTCACCAATATTACTTCCCATTATAACAGGATTTTTACTGTTTATAATCACTGCTGTTTATTGATTTACATAGATTATCCTTATTTTTCTAAATGTTTAAAAATTTTAAAGGAATAAAAAAAATTGAAATAAAGATGTCAAAGAGTTTCAAACAAATTAAACTTGATTTATTGCTCATACATGATAACAACTGGGGCCCACATCCTATTGCTAGATAATGAGCCCAAGGGCTTTAGGTTTCATAAAATACAAGAATCACCCCCATGCAGTGACTGCTTCCTATTTTGTGATATATATTTAACCTAGTAAAAGAATACTACTACATTTTTAGTTGACCAGGATTGAGGCAGGGTGGAATTGGGTGGGAAAGTACAGAAGGTAGGAAAGAATTCCCACTAAACTTAGGAAAGTAGAAAGGAATTCTTATTCAAGTTAGACAAAAAAAAAATTATTTATCGTGGCCCAGTACCCATTATTTAGAAGTAAGGTAGTTGTTATTGGTACTAACTGAGGCCATATCCAAAATTTCATTTGGAGATGAAATAGTGCAAGTTTATAATGGGATCTTTGATTCTTATAATAAACTCTGCCATAGAAGTTTGGAAATGAAAATAAACCCACCTCATCACTGCTCCAGTTCTGAGTTTTCTAATTTGTCATTACAATTCTCATTTCACCACTGTCTTTCCTACTCTCCTTTCATACTTACCAAATTTGATTTCTGCCCTTATATTAGTAATTCCTCCCATTCATTCTGACAATTTTAACCTTCTGAATTACGTGGGATTCCCTCCAATGTGGCTTTCTTCACTTTCTTGACTCCATAATTCCTTTGACATTTTACAATGTTCACTTTGACAAATTCCCAAAACTGGAACACCCTCACCATATATTTTAAATGGCCTGATCCAAGACTGAAGAATCTTGTATTTAATCAATTGACAAGCATTTTAAGTGCCTCCTATGTGGCAGGTATTGTGCTATGTGCTGGTTATAAAATGACCCCCAAAAAGTATGTATATGAATCTATAGTATCATCATGTTTATATTTATACACAAAGAATACAAATATAGTTTGAGAAGGTAGATGTTAGCAGGTAGACAACAGAGAAAGACATGTAGAAGGTGACACCTGAGGTGAGTTTTGAAGGAAAATTGGAACTGTAAGACAAAAAGATGAGGAGGAAGAGCATTCCTGACACGAGGGCAGTTGTGGCAAGGCACTGAGAGAAAAGATGGTGTATAGTAAGTGAGGAAGAGCAAGTAGACCAGCTGGCTAGACTATAGGGTATATGAAAAGGAACACTGTGTAAGAACTTGAAAAGGTAAAGGAATAGATTGTGAAGAACTTTAAATGACAAATACAGAAGTTTGTATTTGATGCTATAGGCTCCTAGATAGTATTTTTTGTTGTTCAGTCATTTTTCTTGACCCACATTTGGGATTCTCTTGGTTAGGATACTGGAATGGTTTGTCACTTCCATCTTCACTTCATTTTACAGATGAGAAAACTGAGGAAAACAGGGTTAAGTGACTTGCCTACAGTTATGCTGCAGGTGTTTAAGGATAAGTTTGAACTCAAGAAGATGAGTCTTCTAGATCCCAGGCCTAACACTTTATCCACTGTGCCACCTAGCTCCTCCTAGAGGGCACTAATGGAGTTTAAGGAATGTGTGGAATAGTTCTCATATGCAACAATAACTTTCAGAAAACTAAATAGACTTGACTAAAGAACTATGTCATAGACACCTAATATTATTCTTAGTAAATTTGATATACAAAAAACACTGTTTATGCCTATCTCACAGTTCCTTGGAATGACAATCTTCCTTTCTAATCTTCTACTAGAAACTTAATATGGATATATGAGAGTATTTCATAAACTGACAAGACAATAGCTGAATGTGTTATATGTCTGTGGATGTGTGTACAACTCTGTATAACTGTGTAACAGAACATTAATAGAAGACTAATAGGACACTAATAGGAGCAATACTAAATATTTAGCAGACATACTCTAACAAAGAAAAACTCTACCACTTTTGTTAAGCATATGATTTTATTAAAAACTGGAGCTGGTTACTGAAATGTTCTAGGAATATGACAAGAATCTACTAACAATGTCTCAGATATAAATGGATTATATCCTCACCAAAAAAAAAAAAAGTATTCTGGAACTGTGTGTATACACAAATGTGACTAATGTATGAATATACGTATTCTTATATAATGTATATATATATATATATATACATATAGTATATAAACATACATGCATTCATCTTTTTGAATATAGATAGCTATGTAAAGAAAACTGTGATCGTATAATTTACCAGTTCAAAGCAACTTCAGAAAAGATATTCCATTAACTCAAAAGCAACTTAACCAGTGTTTTCTTACACTCAGGGAAAATCCCAACTCAAGCTGATGCCTATAGTACATATTACTAAATGCACTGTTTCCTTTCCTATTTCCAGATTCATAAAATTAAAGATATGGAAGGGGTCTCAGTAGGTATCTATGGCAAACTCATGTGAGAATTTCTTACAGTTCCTACCTGACTGTTAGTCACTAAGCCTTTACTTGAAGACATCCATGAGAAAGAATCAGCTTCAACACTTTGAGCTAAGCCTAATTGATAGGAAGTATTCTCTTGTATAATACTCAAATTTGTCTCTATTCAACATCTATCCACTACTGTTGGCTCTCCCTTCTAGGGATAAGCAAATTAAACCTAAATTCTCTTCCATATGACAATGCTTCATATAATAATAATTTAACATTTGTATAGTACTTACTATGTGTAAGGCACTGTGCTAATCAATTCCTTTACAGGTATTGTGTTCTTTGACCCTAACAGCCACCCTTGGAAGTGGGTACTATTATTATCCCCATTTTATAGATGAGAAAACAGAGGTAAACAGAGGTCAATTGACTTGCCCATTGTCACAGAGCTAGTAGTGTCTGAAGCTATATATCAGTTAAGATCTTCATGACTCCAGGCCTGGAGTTCTGTCTACTGCACTACCTAGTTGCTCCTATATATTTAAAAAGAACTAGTATCCCTCCTCCTTTAATTTCTACAGTCAATATTCATTTGGCAGAATCTTGATTTATTTTGTCTTATACATGAATGTATAAACATACAATTCATCATATATAACTACAGATGCATACACATCTAAATACATGCTCATATATACATTGTTTCTCAGACATGAGGCTATATTATGCAGCTCCACATATTATATTCACTGCTATATAGTCATATTAATATAGAAGATAGGGTATGGTACCTTCTACTTCTATTCCCCATTTCGACAACTATAGATTTGAGTTAAGAACTTTTTTTCAGATGTAAATACCCCTTAGAAGTAAGAGTTAAGCCTATAATAAGTCACTTACAATTTGATATAGGTATAAATATTTGTTTTGTTTTTTTAAATCAAGAATAATTCACTTCTCTCTACTTCCAAATAGTATGTCAAAGAATAAAATATATAATATGATATCTAGTAGCATTCCCCTATAAACCTATCCAGAAGCTATGTAGTCAGAAGACCAAATGTAACGTAATTTCTAGTAAAGAGTCAGTTGACATTGTGAATTGTCACCATGAATATTCAACAATGATAGTGAATCTTACAATAAGGAAAATTTACTGTATATGTAATTTTATAAATATTAAAATCTATTCTATTCTATGTTCAGTTGTCTGTTTAACTACTTCATGAAGTCAGAAAAAATATCATCTTAATGTGTTACAACTTAGGCTTCAAGACCCAGTTTTACTATCATCAGAAACCCAAAGAACACTCAATAAATAACATATGAAGATACTTTTACAACTTTTATTTTGAGAAACATTGACTTTTCAACCCATATTTCATTTCTTAAAATCGATAAACTGTGATCATGCAAGCATATTTGTATTTACTTGCAACAATAGCCATCCTGGCTTCCACTGCCTGAAAGCCAGGTATATTACATCTCACCCTTCCTCTAGGGTGTCTGATATACTTAAAGGAGGTAGAAGTTTAGAGACCCTTTGAAAATGGTTCCACCACTGGTTCCCTACTATCATAGGAATGAGTCCCCTTGAACCCAGGTTAGTTCCATTAAATCGCTAACAACCAGATTACCTATTACTATGAAATGTGTACTTCAAAATATAATTAAAAACATATAAAACTATTTCCCCAACATGGGGCTTAATATCCCTCCCTTCTTTTACCACCACAGTCTCTGTGGAAGTGGAGAGACTGAGATTCACAGCTTGGCTCATTTCCTAAGTAGCAAGTCCAAATTCCCCTCAGGCTTAAGTTCCAGGTACCCCAAGTTCTTTGGGGTTCCATGTCAGGCTAGTTGTCTGCCACCATCCCACTGAAAATCTTGGCTCCAAAGTCATGAACTCCTGAGTCTCATGGAGACTCCATCTAAAACTAGGGACAAATAACACCTAACAGAATCCCCAGGACCCCTTCTCAGTACTTCCCCTCTCTCTCATTTATTACATAGGAAAGAACATTAGACACAAGAAGTAGAGAGCCCCACCATCTTAGTCTTTACAGATTTAAAGATGCCACTTGTTCCAATTACATAGCTGATCAGAAGCCATGCTGAAACACATGAAAGAGAGTGAAGAGTGCTTCCATCTTAGGAAATCAGGGCATATCCAGGCAAGCCCCTTTAGGAGTCCTTTTATGTTAGATGATCTAGGCATATTCCAAAGGTCCATTTACTTTTTTTTTTTAAAAAGGTCAGGACACACAATTTAATAAAACTATAAGGTTAATTTTCTAATGGGACTATTGTAAAAAGTAAAATCATCACAATGCTAATATATTTTGGTAGCATGTTATAGCACTGTTCATTTAATTGTGAAATAAAAAATGCATTATATTTCCTGCTTCCTTGACATAAAACAGCAATTTTTTTTTTTGGTGGGGCAATGGGGGTTAAGTGACTTGCCCAGGGTTACACAGCTTTTAAATCAGCAAATTGTTTATGCATTAATGATGATACTTTTTTAATTGATGGGGAAACATACAAATAAATATATCACTAGATAATCAATAAGGTATTATTATACAAAGTCATACATTTTTAAATGGTAAGTATTTCACATAAAAATAAATCATATATATATATATATATATATATTTGTACATATATAAGTATGTATCAACCCTTAGAAGCCTGTATTATCAAATGGATTCAGGAATTTATTTCTGAGTAGCACATCCCACCAAAACTTATTTATTAGCTGCTGGTTACATTTACAAATGCTTTTACTTGGAGCACTGAAGATAAATAATCACTCCCTACTATAATGGCATAATCTAGAATACAAAACAAAATAAAAGCCATCTTTCTGATGGCAGGTTAATAGTAAAGCTCCTTGTTTAATAACGATATACAACTTAGCCTTCACCAGTGTGTTAACGTAATGGATTTAGCAGAAACTCAGGGACCCACCTGGAGATTTAAACTGATTGAATTAGATAAGTCGACTGACTGTTGACTGCTTACTAGAGTGTAAGCACATCTGGCAGGTACTTAAGGGTACTTAATAAAGTAATTGTTCTCAGAAGCTAACAACTTTGAACTTTGACCACCTTCGGGCCCAGTCAACCAATCAACTTGAAGAACCTCCCATTTCTGGGAGGGGAACAGAAAGGAGGAAGAGGAGGCTGCACAGAGAACTTGGTCTTTTTTGGCTGGAGAGATTGTGGTGGTAGCAAAGGACTTCAGAAGTGGAAGCTAGGGAAGTTTAGGATCGTCAGGTTATAGGAACTTTGTTCTCAATCTTTCTCTTTCTTTTACTATCTTTCAATAAACCCTTTAAAAACCTAAATTTGTTTATCAGTGATTTTAGTCAGTTTCCCCCAAAACTGAGGGGAGAGATTATAACCCACATTTAGAATTTTAAATTACACACCAGTAGAGATGTGCTAAAAGATATTTTATCCAAGAACTGGAAAGGGTTTATATAAATATATCCACATATGTAAAGAAGAGAAAACAGCTGATACATGATTATCAGACCCAAGACCTTAGCCTCCTGAGAATCATACCCTAAAAGTAAGTTAACCAGATGTAAGAGTATAAATTGTGATGAACAAAAATGATAGCAAACATTTTTTAAGGACCTGAAGAGAGAAAGGTACTCTTTTTTTTTTTTTTTTTTTTTTTTTTTTTGCGGGGCAATGAGGTTTAAGTGACTTGCCCAGGGTCACACAGCTATAAGTGTCAAATGTCTGAGGCCTCCTGAATCCATGGCTGGTGCTTTATCCACTTCGCCACCTAGCTGCCCCAAGAAAGGTACTCTTTAAGGTACTAGGAGAAAAAAACAAAATACTATATTTTCCCTGTCTTCACAAAGATTAAAGTCAAATGAATAACAATATATAAAAGTTTTCTCTAATATAGACTTTGTTCTTACTCTTCCCTTATTTGTTACAATAAAGTTGATTTGGAAATTGGAAGAAGGTTAATGAGGTGGTAATGAGAATGAGTAAGTAATGTTTTGTTTTGTTTTTAACCAGTGGCATCATTTCACACCTCTAATCAGGCATGGAAAAGGAAGCCTTCTATAATTTCTTACTATATCCTAGGTAATATAATCTGTTTTAGCCAAGGTTGTATTTTTAAAGATATTCTTCGCTGGCCTATTTACATATCTCATCTCTTTCTATGGCCACATATCAGTTCAACCTTTCATTTGGGTCTAGTGAGCAACTATTGGAGGCAAAAGAATCAAAAGTTTAATCCTAATTAGCTGTGGGACCTAGGACAAGCCACTCTCTGTGGCTTGGTATCCTCATCTATAAAGTAATTAAAACATCTCCCTTATTTTACTTACAAAGGTCTTATCCAGATATCATAGGAAAACATACTTCAAAAAGCAAAAAGGGTTAAACTGGAATAAGATGTTATCGTCATTAATGACAAAAGTACATAACTTCCTTTGTATAGATCATAGATCTGAGTTCATCTTTTCTTGAAAACTTTCAGTAACTGTTCTACCCATTCTCCAAACTATTAATACCATTTTCTCATTATTGCATTCTTGGAAACATTAACCTTAATCATGTATTCGCTTGGCTTCTTTCCTATACTAGACAAGAAACTCAATATGGGAGGATCATGAATATTTTCAATATATACCCATTTACCTATTTTTATACTGCATAATCTAATTAAAAGGAATAAAGACATAGAAGAAAAAATAGAGGCCTACTTTCTCTGCTTCATTGTCTTTTCAAAGCTGCCCCACCCCAACCCAGTGCCTGAAATATTCTCCCTACTCAACTGTGCCTCTTGTAAACTCTGGCTCCCTTCAAAGTTCAACTCACATGCCACCTCCTTAGAGACGTTTTTCTTTATTTCCTCAGGTGGTGTCCTCCACATTACCCCTCAAAAAAAATTGTGTTTTGCACATATCCTATATTTACTTATCTGTGTTTTTTTTTTGGCGGGGGGGGGGGGGGGGCAATGATGGTTACCCATTAGTATTACCCAGTGTCACCCAGCTAGTAAGTGTCAAGTGTCTGAGGCCAGATTTGAACTCAGGTCCTCCTGAATCCAGGGCTGGAGCTTTATCCACTGCATCACCTAGCTGCCCCTATTTCCTTATCTGTGAACATATTGTAACTACCCTTAGCAAAATGTGAGATCCTGGAAGACAGTGCTTGAAACATGGTAAGCACTTCATAAATGGTTGTTACACGTTAATGGATTGGAGGAAAGGACCAAGGTATAGGCCTTTCCTCTTAAGCAAAGCAAGAGATTTCAACTGTTACAAAAGAAACCAAAAAAAAAACATGAAATACAGTATAAAATAGGTGGAATTTGAAAGAATGTTATTGGGAAGCCAATTTAAAGATTTTGTAAGGTAAAAAAAAAAATGTTTTGGAATAACAGGGAAGATAAATGAATTTACTCCATTTACCTGTCCTCTCTTCTAGGCTTTCACTGCTGAATCATGGAGTCACAGCTTTCCTAAATATATAATCTTATGAAAACATTAAAGGAATTAACACGAAGTAACTAATGGCTTTTTTTTTTCATCCTGGAATCAGTTGCATAGTTCAAGAACCCAGAAGAAACATATGTAAGAAACCATGCAGCTATGGGCTCTGTTGTCATAATCGGAAACTGTTTGAAAAAAGCATAGATCAAACTCTGATTTTATTCTGCTATATCCATTCTCTGTGTATATATATGTAAATACGTGTGTATATATGCATACATGTATATATGTACACACATATGCACACACACTTATTTTTTAGCCTATTTCCAAGTAAGGAAAAGGAAATGAAGAAAGAAAGTGTTTAAATCTTAACTCAGTTATGTACAATGTATGTAATTGTGAGCAAGTCACTTCATCTCTCTAAGTTTCAGTTTCTTCACTGGTAAAATGAAGGAATCTGAATATAAAATGTTTAATGTTTCTTGTGATACTATAAACACAGCAAGCTAATGACAGACCTAGAATCTATGTCTCCTACCTTCTAGAACAATACTTACACTAAATTATAATTAGCACATAACATTGTATTATGGTTTATATGTACTCAAAATTCTAAGGTATCCATAAAAAGTCCCTATCATGATTATTAGTTTGATACTGAATCCTTATTATGGAAATATGAGTGTCATTATTCTAATACTAATACTGTTCTGGACACTATCAAATATTTAACAGTATAAAAGTTGCTGACAAGAAAGAAAAAGTGTGTGTATACATACCTAAGTGTGTACATCATAGAAAAGGAAAAAAAACCTTAGAGCATAAATTATTGTTACAAATTAAATATTTTTAATTTCCTGTTTTTAAATCCATATGCTTCCCCAAGAATCCAATAAAATACGTTCATCTAGTCAAAATGGAGTGTGTTCAATTCCTTGAGATTCCAGCACAATTTAGGAAAGAGTTTTGGATAATTATTTAAGGTAATCAATTCCCAAAGTGTATATTGCTAAAACCCAATATTTTCAAGTGAGTTGGGCAAAGTGTCTGCCAATCAGAGAACATGTTCCTATAATCAAAAGGAAAAAAATTGGTTATCTGAGAACTCATTTCTCTGCATTCCTACTTTAAAAAACAACAACAAAGTTAGTTAAGGACACTGACAGTGTCTAGAGAGCTGCCCTTAAAACTAGGAATAAGAGTTTAAGTCCTATCTCTGATAAATACTCAGATTATAACCCTGAGCAAGTCACCTAATTTCTTAAACCACTATGCAACTAAGACTGTCCTTTAAGATTATTCTTTATTGGTAGAAGGAATTTCTTCATTCAGAAATTCCAGTACAAATGAAAAAACAGGTCCAATCCCTACACCAATTTATATATTTATATAATTCATACATTGCCTACTATGTGCTAAGCACTATGCCGAATACTTTACTAGTATGTCATTTGGTTCTTACAACAAACCTATGAGTAGATACCACTAATGTCCGCATTTTGCAGTTAAGGAAATTAAGAGAAAGAGAGATTAATTGACTTGTGGAAGGTTGCACTGAATTTGAACTCAAGTCTTCTTGGGTTCAGGCCCAGCATTCTATCCATGGTGCCATCTAACTGCCTAACTGCCTAATTGCTGTGGTTTAAGTGGAATTCATAATGAGTAAAATTGCATATGTTCTTTATAAAGGAATCACAAAGAATGCTATCATGAAGTCACTTAATTGTTGCTTTTTCTAATCTAGAAATAAGATAAAATAAATTTACATATATGTGTATGAATAACAAATATGTAATATGTACATATTGTTTTCTTAAACTAAAAAGAATGAATACATTAGAATAAAATCAGAGTTAGCTCTTCCATATTTTAAAACAAAGTTTTTGATCATTAAAACAACTGTTGACATTTAGAGGCTGAGAAATGACAAATTAAATCATTTGTTGCATTATTTCAGTGAGAAAAAGTAAACCAACCATTTCTACAGACCCAAGAAATATTTGGGGAGGGGGGAAGAGCAAAAAGATGAACCTGGGAAAGTGACTTGCCAAATGATTCTGTAATCTGATTTCTTACAGCAGAATTTCCTCAAACAGACTGGGTGAAGAACAATCATGAGGTAGTTAAGTCTCATGATATATCTTGAATCCATTCATATGAATATGACATAGGGTGATCATTCCAAAAGAGGTAAATATCATGTTCCATGAGGAATGTTTACAGAAAAGATGAACTTTGAAAGAAGAAATTGTGGCTGTGGATTTGATTTTGTTTTTATTTAACATGATGTAATGATCAAGGTGTTTTGACAAAGTAGCCTTTTAAAACTGAGTCCACTCAGTAGTTAAAATATAAATATTTATCATTAAGAAAAAAAGTCTCACATGTTTCTCCATCAAAAAGTTAATTGACAGGGGCAGCTAGGTGGCGCAGTGGATAGAGCACCGGCCCTGGAGTCAGGAGGACCTGAGTTCAGATTCGGCCTCAGACACTTAACACTTACTAGCTGTGTGACCCTGGGCAAGTCACTTGACCCCAATTGCCTCACTAAAAAAAAAAAAAAAAAAAGTTAATTGACAAGCCTTAGGTAGGTCTTAGTAATTTGAATATTCCTCAAAAAGAAACCAAAATCTCTCCTCTGAATTTCTCTCTCAGCAGCTCTCAATAGAACATATGTCCTCTTTCTTTCTCTGACTGCTACATTGCTTAATTGGTTTACTATATTTCCCTTATAAACAGTACCTAGGCAACCTACCTCTTGTAATTCCAGTCATGTACTCAGACAAAGCTGACAATCTCTGTTCTCAAATCAGAGAATCATTTTTTTTTTCATAATATAATCTCATTATACAGCAATTCAGCACAGGATATAATCTTATCACTAGCTCTTTGAGTTAGCCCATCTTTGGATATAAAGGAAAATAGGATTTACTACACCTAAGATAAACTAAAATAAAGCCAATCTTAAAATAAATGCCAATAATTCATGTCTTCTCTTATCTTTTTATCCATGCTACTAAGACGTTCCATGGATTGTGTCTGAAACATCTGGAATTATAAGAAAGATCTCATTCAAATTAAAAATCAGCTAAGAACAATTTATGTCATCACTATAATAATTGACACTTTCCTTTCCTTAAAAAAAAAAAGGAAAAGATAGAAAAAGAAAATAAGTTCTGAGGATATCCAGAAAATATTCAAATGAGGATTAAAATTTTTAATTACATGAGAAAGTTGAAATGAAAATTTAAGTGATAGATGCTCAGGGCCCAATATGACATTTGACTGAAAAATAAATAAATAAAAAGAGGCTCTCATTTGAGCATAGCTATTCCCAGGAAAATGCTCTTGTGACCATCTGCCAAATACACAAGCCTAGGCTATGTTGGCCAATACCACTGAACAGTGAAAAGGGCTGTATTTAACTGCTGAGTCTCTATTTAAATTGGTCCTACGCACCAGAGCACAGCTTGATTTCAAACAATCTGTTACATTCTACCATCAGCTGGTAACTGTCGTATATGAGCAGAATTCAGGAACAAATCCTTCAGTTCTTTTCATTCATTCTCCGTCTCTAATTAAAATGTTATGGTGCTTTAATTTGTTCTAAGTTCCTTATAAATCTTAAATATACTGACCCTTTTCCTACTCTAAAAAGTTTAATATTGCTTCCATTCAAATAAAAAGAAATGCATGTAGTAATCCAAAATGATGTAATATAGCTTAATTTAGCAGTACAATGTATGCTTTACCTTAAACACTGATTTGGATAGAAAAGGGGGATTCATTAAAAAAAATGATTCTAGGAAAATTTAAACTTTACCAATTAGTAAAGGAGAAATAATCACTATTTTATGCATTTAAGCATCATTCTCAAGTTAAAATGATTTAATTGTTCCATTTATGGTAATGAAAGTGTTCTCTGATCACTAATTATAATCTTGTTGCTAAAACTACACTATGATGTACATTACAATTGTTGTATTTATGCATTCCGTTAGGTAATTAGCTTTAAGAAGAGCAACATATTGAAAAACAGCCATTTAAAGTGACAAAAAAATGGTATATGAGCATTGCATATTGTCCTTTGGAGATTTCAAGCAGTACTTTTAATGCAAATTTTGATGGGCCATTAGTTTTCATTAATGGTGGTTTGAGTACTTAGAGAAGACAACTATGTACTGTACTTAGTGCTGGGCAAATTGCCTAGATATATTTCATATATTACTGTTACTGTAATGAATAGTATTATGGCAATTAGAAGACCGATGACTTAGAAAATGTAGGTATATATATTTAAAATTTTTTGAATTAAATGACATCTTTCAGTACAAGTAGAAAAGTGAGGTGATACTAAGTTAAAAGAATGATTTGAAAGTAGAATATATGGAAAATTATTAATTACATTTGATTGGCTGAAAGAATTATTGCATATATAAAGACAAAGATTACAGCACAATGTAAGTTCACCTCACTTTATTCACTAGGTGTTTCCCAACAAAGTTGAGTGCAAATCCATTTTATTTCAACTAAATTACACTTTACATATGACGAATATTTAAAAGAATGTAATGAAGAACAAATGAAGAATTTTGCAATGGAAATAAAAAGGTTCTCCCTAGAAACCTCCATTCCCTTTACTTGTTTCATACTGTCTGATTTTTTTTTTATCACTAGGCACATCTAGTATAAAAACTGCATTCATATTTCCACAAACAGCTCCAAAAAAAATTGTCCTTGTAGAACATCCATGGATCAAAGGGCATTATGAATCCTGACCCAATCCTTAGGAGGCAGATAAGAATTACTGCAGGAGATCAAATAAAACCCAAGAATTTTCCCCATAAATATGACAGACTATCAGTGAAATGTAACAGTCTACACAGGGATTCTTAACCTTTTTTGAATCATGGCTTCTCTGGCAATCTAGTCAAATCTCTGGATTCTTTCTCAGAGGAAATCAATTATGTTGACATACAGTTTTCAAAATATTTTTGAAATCTAGTTCATAGACATTCAGTTTAAGAGCCCTTGCTCTATGGCCTAAATAAGGATAAGGCATAAACTGTGTCTACACTTAATTGTAAAAGAAAAAAAAATATGTTAAACCTATAATGAAAGTATTCTCTAACTTTAAAAAAGGGGGTAGATGAACCAAAAGTACTTCTTTTTAAAAATCATTTTGAAACTCATCTTATTTTCTAAAAACTTAGAATTTCCTTGAAGTTTTATCAAAATGCAATGTAATTCAATATTTATTGAGCATTTACAAGTAACTCTGCTAGTCCTAATAATTCAAAGGCAAAAAAATGATGTGTCCTCTCTCTTCAAGGAGCTTATGAGTAAAAAGGAAAAAAAAAGCCCAGCACTCCATCCACTGCTCCACCTCACTGCCCACAATAAGAATAGTTTACCTTTATATGACACTTTATATGTACAAAATTTTTAGACATATTACCTGATTTGATATGCAAAACAACCCTATGAACTGGGGAATACAAATATAATTACCATTATTTTTCAAATGAGAAAACTGATGCTCTCCAATTTTAAGAGGCTTGTCCAAGATGATGCTAGTATTCTGACTCCAAAATCAGTATTCTTTCTATTAGCACAAGCTTTATTTTAAGAAATTAAATATAAAAATCACAACACAGAAATTCATCTAGTACTTTGGAAATGGAAAAAAAGTCAATAAAAAACCAAAACCTTTCCTCTTCTACCCGACTAAAAAGAAGCAAAGAATCTGTCCAAGGAATCTGTAAGATTTTTCCTAGCTATGTATTGTCATAGTCTCACTAATGGCTAGGAAACATACTTCCTACATGCATAGCTACATCATCTCACCAATATTGCTACTTCTTCCAATAGTGTATATCATTACATAATCATGCCTTCTAATCCTGGGCACTTTTTGCTCATATCCTTCTCTATCAAAAGTTCATCCAAAATGCACTAAAAGCCTTCTGCTAGATTTTTAATATTTTATGGGCCCCAGTCTAACTTTATCACTGCACATCTATAATCCTTCAGTCATGATCTGTGTGTGACCTGCCCACCTCTTTAAAAATTGGGACAAATGATAAATTTGGCAGTATAGAATCAGGAACCAGTATTGATTAGGGAGTAAGAGGACTTTAGTCGAAAGTATGCTGGGTTTGGTGTCAGACAGAACTTTGTGTGAATCCTGCCATAGATACTGGGTATCATATAGCATCTTACGCCAAGAAAATCACAAACCAGTCTTGGTGCTGATTTCCTCATCTACAAAATAAGAGCTGTCTGATAACCTCTAGAATTCCTTCTAGCTCTAAATTTATCATTCTATTGCATTGGTTCAATTTCCACATCTTAAACTGACTTGCTTTTAGTAATCTTATGCTGGTTGCTTAAGCATTCTGGTCTTCATTTTGGAATAGATTGTTTCTAAGGTGTCTTTTAACTCACAATCTATGATCCTATGAGTAAACAAAAGCTAAATCTGGGCTTTTTCTTTTTTCAATCTATATATGAAACATTCAAAGGAAACAAAGATACAGAAAACCAACCATTAAAAAGTTCTAATAAGGCTATGAAGGTCCCCAGCATAAAGACACATCATTAGATACGGAGGAGACGTATTGATTGAACAACTCATTTTCATTTCCTAACTGTGTTATTTAAATACTATAGTCCTAAAAAAGAAAAACAATTTTAATTGTTCCACAACTCTTTAATTCATTTTGTATTCCTTTGCACAAAGCTACTTAATTTCCTGTAAAACTCACATTAATTTCTCCATTTTTTTTGGTCTATCTCAATGGTTTATCTATGTAAATTTGCTTAAATCATAGCTGAAAAATAAAAAAGTTATAGTGACTGTTTCTATTTTTTTAAATTGCCTTTGTAGGGGGCAGCTAGATGGCACAGTGGATAGAGCACCGGCCCTGGAGTCAGGAAGACCTGAGTTCAAATCCGGCCTTAGACACTTAACACTTACTGGCTGTGTGACCCTGGGCAAGTCACTTAACCCCAATTGCCTCACCAAAATAATAATAATAATAATAATAATAATAATAATAATAATAATAATAAATTGCCTTTGTATGCATTTTCTCACCTGGTCATTTGAGAATTTTTATTTAATATTTTGTTGTTAGTTAATATGTTCTTCATAGTTTAATGTCTACATCAAGAAATAGATTATAAAATAAATATTTAGTTAAGGTCTGTCTACCTAAATTAATCTGACTTTTTTTTAAGCCACCTTAATACGGTGGAAGAATAGTGGCTCTACTGAGAGAAGCTGGGTTGAAATCCCAACACTTGACACTACCTTTGTGACCTTGGGAAAACTGCTTAACTTCTCTGACCCTCAGTTTTCTCATTTGTGCTTTTTAAGCTTACTAAATCCTTTGTTTTTCCTCATTTGATCCTCCAACAACCCAATGAGGTAAGTGTTATTATTATCCCATTTTACAGATGAGGAAACTGAGGCATAAAGTGGTTAAATGATTCACATAGCTATATGTCCTAGGAGGTCATTTGTAGCACTGGATTTATGATCCCATAACACTAAGTTTCTAAAAAAAATTGTCTTATCAGTCAAAAAAGGTTTTGGGGGGAGGGGGGAGAGAAGAGACTTGTGTAAATAGATGTAGCCTTCAACATTCATCTATTGTTACATGAATATCAGTTAAATTAATGACAATTACAACTATATAAAACCATGATCCCTGAGAAAATCCAAAATCAAATTTTTGGGATGGTCAGTCATGATTTATTTATTTTTCTTCATTGCACTATGCTCTTTTTCTTTGTTAAATTAATCCCTTACTTTTAAAAAATAGAATAAAACTTTCAATGGATCCCTAATTAAATTAAATTCAGTTTAAATCCCTCTGCTTGGCTTTTAAACTCTGTAATGTAAACTTACCTTAACAATGCAGTATTATTTCCCACAATTCTCTGGATTGAAATTCTTTTTTCAATTAGATTTCCCTTAAGAGAAAAGGGTTGGGGACATGTTCAAAAATAGTGAATATTCTGGCCCACTTTGAAGTCCCAACAATTTATTGAGCTCATTTTGTGCTCTGTTCTTAACCTCATTTCATGCTCCACATCTCTGAAGTTCCTGCCTATACAATTCAATCTATGCAAATCAAACTCATGTCTCAAAGTTCAGCTCAGATTCAATCCAACATTTTCTATGAAGCCTTCTCTGTTAACTTCAATTCTCATTCATCTATTTCTTCTCTGAAATCTCATAGTACCTATCATGGAAATTTAAAATTTAGCTCTGAATTATATATTGTATACTCTCGTTTCTGGTTTTCTATGTGTGTTCCTGTTGTCCCCAGCTGGTGGATTCTAAACTAATATTTGGGGGGGTGGGGGAGGAACAGTTGGTATAGAAAAAAAAAAAGACATTCACTATAAAGATCATGCATAAGCTTGGGCAGATAGCTTTAGCAAGTGTATATGTCAGGTCAACTACTTTGTAACTAATTCCATTTATTCATTTACATGGACTTTCATTGCCCCAAATTGACAATTTACTATAATAATTAATCTTTGAATATAGAACCTTTGGGGATACATCCTACATGCCAGTTTTACTGAGTTGCTTATTGAAGGGCACCATAGCATAGTGAAAAGAGGACTGGACTTAAAGTTAAGAAGACCAGAGTTCAAATCCTATCACAGAGCCTAAAGAACCCTTGAGACAAATCATAACAGGAACATGCAATCTGAGAAATAGACATGCTTCTTTAAAAAAAAAACAAAACAATAATTTCTGCCCAACTTATTACATCAAGAAATTTTACTGAAAATGATATTGAAAATAAGAATTATTCTTCTAAAATGAGAATCAGAAAATCTAGCAGAAACACTTTCACCATTTTGGTCAAAATAGGAGTAGCATTATATTCATTCTAGAGTACGTAAATGCACAGTTCTCTGAAATTTTGATATTATCTGGGCACACTTTCATGTGAAAGCACTGAATCTCCCACAGGGATGCTATCTATCCTTGTTACATTTACTGTGGATTTCCTCTAAAGCTGTTATGAAGGCTATGAATCTGGAAGGAAAGCACACAGAAAGTATGAACAAATGTCCTTAATGATTCCAATCATTAATGACTTTCAGTGGATCCCTTACGGCTAAATGATGAGCTTACTCAGTTAGCACTGATTTAAAATAAAAGTCCTAAGTATAAGTAAATCAACAGAAATAAAATTTTACCCATTAAAATATTATATCTTTTTCCTTCTAAGAGAAGAGTGAAAATGTCCACAGGATATGTTTAGTTTTTCTGCCTGCACCAACTCCCCACCCCGTTTAATTTATCCTGGAAGTAGTGAAAATTCAGTCTTATCTGTCCAATATTCACATATGAAGCCTAATTTGGGCAAATTTCTACTTGAAGCAAATCAATGATGTAATGTATTTATTCAGTGACAGGAAACAGAGAAATTAGCTGTTACAGTTTAAAGTTTATGGGGTATTTGTAATTAAAGGCTGATTCTTACGATCACCCTTGACTCAGAGTTACTTTTATTAAGCAGAGAGGTTGGACCAAGACACAAATTACAAGTAATTTTAGGGCTGGATGAGTACTGTAGATTTCTATAAAGGGATTTATAAAAAGCACATATCCTGTTTTAGACAAATGAATCAAGCAGCTCTAGGTTCAAAATACACGCAAAATTTCCGATAAAATGAATTTGAGACTGAACTTTGGCTAACCTTAAAAAAAAAAAGGCTGCTAGTTCATGCCTATGCAAATCCCCCCAAACAGGTCATATATTTTTTTTTTTTTTTTTTTTTTTAGGCAGTGGGGGTTAAGTGACTTGCCCAGGGTCACACAGCTAGTAAGTGTCAAGTGTCTGAGGCCGGATTTGAACTCAGGTACTCCTGAATCCAGGGCCGGTGCTTTAACCACTGCGCCATCTAGCTGCCCCTAACAGGTCATATTTTGACTTGTACGGTGATTTTTTTAAAAAAATCACTTCATATCTTTACAGTCTTATTGCTCTCAGAGATAACCAGTTTCTTATTTATGAAAAATTGCTCTTGGGGCAGCTAGGTGGCGTAATAGATAAAACACCGGCCCTCAATTCAGGAGGACCTGAGTTCAAATCTGGTTTCAGACACTTGCCACTTAGTGGTTGTGTGACCCTGGGCAAGTCACTTAACCCTCAATGCCCTGCCAAAAAAAATTAAAATAAAAATTGCTTTCAGATGATCTAAAATATGGAGGGTTAGATAATATACTTTGACATTGAAGAAATCTAGCCAACCATATTAAAACTCCCTCATTTTATAGATGAGGAAACCAAAGCCCAGATACATTCATTAAACAATTGCCTAGTGTGGAGTAACAGAAAAGAGTGCTACTTGTGAAACCAAAAGACTTAGATTCAGTTTTTGGCTCTATGATTGTCTAAACACACACATACACACATATATGATATATGTCATATATGATATCCACAGATACAAACATATCTATGTATAAGCATGTCTATAGATATATGTATATAGGTAGAGGTGTGTATATATAGATGTCCATCTATCTATCCATCTATTATTTGCATATAGTTGCTTACATATTATCTCCATTAGATTTGGAGCTCCTTGAGGGCAGGGACTGTTTTGTTTTTTTTAACCTTCCTTTGTGCCCCCAGAGTTTAGCACAGTGCTTCCGCTCTTTGTAGAAATTAAATAAATATTTGTTGTCTTAATTGTGGTCCTCAGCTTCTTCATTGGAAAAAAATAAATGGATTATACTAAAGGAATTTTAAAATGCTTTCTAGAGATATAATTCTGTGTTTATGTCATTTATTTAGAAATGTAGTGAAAGATACCCTATCTCCAATCTCTCCCTTTTCCAATTCATCTTCCAAACTACCAAAGTAGTCTGAATGCAATTTTGCCTTCAACTTGTACCAGTCACCCTATAAAAGAGGCAATTGGTTGTACAGTTGATAGTGCCTGGAGTCCAGAAGAACTAAGCTCAAATATAACCACAGGTGCTTAGTAATAGGCTTCCACTGGTCGCAGATGGCCATGAATCAGCGCCTTGAAGAGCCACAGGCCACAGTGTGGCTGTGCAGTCTGATATGGGAGCCTCAGCTCCTGCCACAACGAGGACATTGGAAAACTACGCTCTCTGTTGCCCATCGGTTCCTGTGTCTCATTCGTTTTTCTTCCTCCAGAGCTTGAAGGTCCATCTCAGCTGCGCGCAAGCTACTCCTGAGTACTGAACTCCATCAGGGGTAACCCTAAGCAAGTCACTTAATTTCTGCCTCAGTTTCCTTAACTTTAAAATGAGTGAGGATCAAATAAACTATTTGTAAAAAGTCTTTAGCACACTACCTTGCACATAGTAGGCACTATATAAATGTTTATTCCTTTCCCATTCCCTATTGCCCTTGGTATAAACTGTAAACTCTTCTAATCTTCATACCATGTTTCCAACTTACCTTTCACCATCACACATTCTCTGTTCCAGGAAAACTAGCCATGTGAATGTTTCCCATAAAGGATACATTCTTCCTGCTGCTTCCTGAGTTTCTCTGAATAGGCTCTTCTTGCCTGAAATAATTTCCTTCCTCACCTTGGCCTCTCCAAATCCCTAGCTCATTATAAGATTCAACTCCTTCTACCCACTTGTTAGTGTTCTCCTCAAAAAAACATTAATTTATCTTTACTTCTTCATGTTATTTTTTTTCCTTCAGTGGTAAATAAGTTTGGCACGCAATGTATAAAAAGCTGACCTCTAAGTCAGGAGGACGCAGGCTCAAGTTGAACTGCTGACACATACTGGCCATATGACCCTGGGCATCATTTAACTTCTCCGGTATCAGCAAGAAACTCCCTATGACTGAATTATAGAGAAAGTAGCAAGCTCTTCATTTCCTACCAGCTTACATTCCTTTGAATTAGACTCTCTCATATCCCTCCCCAACCCATGCTGTGTTACCTCCTAACCTCCTCCACTGCTTTGTTCAGCTTTTGTGTGTGTGTTGTCTTCCCCATTAAATTGTCAGTTCCATCTTCTTCCTACTTGTGATGCTAGCACTTAGCACTGTGCCTGCCAAATAGTAGGCACTTAATAAGTGTTATTGACAGACTAACTGGTAGATGAGGTTCTCACCCAGTGTTCCCAATACTGATGAAATCACAGGCCCAAACCCCACAACAACCACATAAAAAATATTGTAACCCCTTTGCTTTGGTGCATACTAGATTACTTAAGATGTAGGCATCCATGTGGGAGACACCAGACACTTGCTTCTAGAAGACCTACTGAATGGGTGACAGCAGCCTCTTTCTATTGCCTGAGACAATGGCAATGCCTATGTCTTTGTCTTTTTTGCAGTATCTGTCTCGCTGTTTCTCTTTCTTTCTGCTTTGTTTCTCTATATCTATCTATCTCTGTCTATCTCTTCAGCTCTCTCTGTCTCTCTGTCTCCCTCCCTGCCTCCCCTTTTGGAAATGCTAGAAAGCAAATGTAATATCTTCCAAACAAATCTATTTTTAAAAAAATTTATCTTGACACAAATCAAAATAAAAATAAATTTTCACTTTTATTTTTTGTTGTTGTTTTTCACTTCCATTTTTTGTTTGGTTGTTTTAACTGTGTCAGCTTTTCATGACCCCCTTTTGGGGTTTTCTTGGCAAAGATACTAGAGTGGTTTTTTATTTCCTTCTCCAGTTTATTTTCCAGATGAGGAAACTGAGGCAAATAGGATTAAGTGACTTGTCCAGGGTCACACAAATAGTAAATGTCTAAGGTCACATCTGAACTTAAGAAGATGAATTCAAGACTCCAAGCCCAGTATTCTATCCACTGCACAACCTAGCTGCCCTCTTAGTAAATGGGAAGGGATCTAATGTAGGAGAGATTATTTATATGTTGATTCTTGCTATTCCTTTGAGGTAGATATTTCTTTGTAAAAACTAATCTGTTAAGTAGTTAAATGGAACTGGGGTGCTTGGATCCCTTAAATTGGAAGTAACATAATCAATGGGGGCTTGAGCTAATCACAGAGATGAGAGACTCCCTCAACACTAAGGATTCCAGAGAACCCTGGGGGAGGGGTGGAAATATATGTGGTCTTCAGATAGTAGGTAGCCAGAGTAGTCACTCTTAGAGTTTGTAAGTTTCTTAAGCATTGGAACTGTTTTTTAATGTTTATTTTTGCACCTATAACAAAACCTTACATATAACATGTGCTTAATATTGTCAGTTGTTTGTCCTTCATTTTGAAGAGGACCAACGACATGGGAGAGGGGGGATGTCTTGATTTGCTGATGAATTGAATTTAAATAAGGAATAGTTGTGCAAAACTGTCATCGTCACTCTGTCTTTTCTAGAGTCATCAAAGTCCAGTGGCAAGACAAAAGTCAGGATGACTGACAGTAGCCAGAAGATGCAGTGGATAACTTCAATGCCTGATCAAGCTCTAAGCTCTCCACAATGCCTACTTCAGCCGCTTTTATGGCCATTGGAACAAATTGTTTTCATCTGCCCATTCTGGGAGGGGAAAGTCTTCACATGCTTTGGATAGACACCCCCCTAACTCAACAACGGGTCTGAGGCTTATCGGTTGTCCTCAACCTGGTTTTATCCCTCTGCCATAATAAGTTTTTTTTTGATTGTTTGTTTTTGTTTTTTTTTGTGGGGCAATGAGGGTTGAATGACTTGCCCAGGGTCACACAGCTAGTAAGTATCAAGTATCTGAGGCTGGATTTGAACTCAGGTCCTCCTAAATCCAGGGTCAGTGCTTTATCCACTGGGCCACCTAATTGCCCCATTGCCACAACAGTTTTTACCATAGTGTGGCCCTGCACGTGCTATAGTTTCTTGGAGTCATAGGTGAGAATTCGGTAAAAGTAGATGCCAGAGGTGGATGAACACCCCTGAAAAGAGCTGGGTAAGCCCTCACACTGGAGGTGCTAGTCCTCCCTCAATACCCCACAACTAGCTAGCTAGCTAAACAGATAAATATATAAATAAATGCTTTTGGATTGAAGTCTATTCCCTATTCTAAGGGAGATTTTAGACACAAAGGCTTGTAAGGTCTGTATTAATTAAAGACCACCAGCAGCCATCTTCGATGTGTAGCTGTCAGTACTCCCTTTTCAGCCTCTGTTAAACAATACCGTTACTAAATGGGATATCTGATAATGGGATGACCTTGCTCCACCCTACCTCACTTCCAACCAAGCCTCCGTTCTTTATCTGAGACTCTTCATATTTTATCTTTCTATACAGGCACATGCCTATTTGCATAATGCTGGCAACACCTAGTGATTTGTCTCCCTTCTTTTATCCAACCTTTAGATTCTTGGATTATTTTCCCCTCCTGGCCCTTTTGTGTGAGAATAGTATTACAGTCAGCTCACCAACTGTTTACATTAGCTGCAGAAAGAGATAGTGTGTGAAATAAAATCCATAACGAACACATAATTTCAGTCAATAGTTTCAACCTCTTCCTCACAAAGTTGTTTACAAGAAGAAACAATGATTGACCTGAACTTCACCTCCTGACTTGTCCCGGAGAGGTGCTAATGGAGAAAGAAATGGCAACCAAAGGTAAAAGGAGGTGGAAAAGAAAATCCCTTATCTGCATACCAAGTAATCGAGGTTTGAATCATATAAATATGACTGTGAATCTGAGCTGTAAAAATATTACAACACAGCACAGTAATAGTCCATTTAAAAATTATATAGGAAAATACTTCTCATAGTGGCATCTGTTAAAGGAAATTCTCTCTAAAAGACTTACTAAATCTGAAAGAAGAAAGCTAGAGAGTAAAATGATAAATACAATTGTAAAACCATTAGCTACTATTTATGAAAGCTCATATAAGAAATGTCTAAAATTAGAGAAATGTATATATTGTACTCATATTTCAAGGAGGGATGTAAAAGAATAAACTGGGAATTAGAGATTGGACAGCTTACCTCAGGTACCTAGAAAGATGCCAAGGACAGAGATAACAAACTGGTAATAAATACAGGAATATCCAAAAGTATCCAAATTACATCAACTTTCAAAAAAAAAATCAGTCCAATGACCAAAAGGCAGCATCGCTCTTAGGAAAGGAATATTTCAAGTGATACCTGATAGAGCTATTAATTTGTTATTATTATTATAACATTATCATTATAGTTTATATATACATGTACATATAAAATGTGTATACATATATACAACATATACATTATATTAACATATGCTTCCATACCTTTCATTTGACTCAACATGGGAAGTTACATAATAAAGTTATAATAACTATAATAACTGCAACATTAAAAAACAATAGCAGGAGCAGCTAGGTGGCACAGTGGATAAAACACTGGCCCTAGATTTTGAGGACCTGAGTTCAAATTTGACCTCAGACACTTGACACTAGTTGTGTGACCCTGGCCAAGATACTTAACCCTCATTGACCCTCCAAAAAAAAAAAAGATACAGGAGTGGTTTGCCAAAAATAATAGCAAAAAAAAATTTGTACTAGGTAAATTAGGTCTAAATTGCTTTGAATATTGAAAAGAAGACAACATAACACATAAAACATTCACATATGGTTCAGGAATCTGCTTATATGAATCAGGTTGATATATATTCTATATTCTAAAATGGAAGTGAGGGCAGCTAGGTGATACAGTGGATAGACCATGGGGCTTTGAATCAGGAAGACTCATCTTTATGAATTCAAATCTGCCCTCAGACATTTACTAATTATATGACGCTAAGTGAGTCACTAAGACCTGTGTGCTTCAGTTTCTCATCTGTAAAATGAGCTGGAGAAGGAAATAGCAAAACACTCTAGAATCTTTGCCAAGAAAACCCTAAAATGGGGTCATAAAATGGTGATACAACTAAAACAACCAAACAATTAAAAAAAATAGAAGTGACAAACAACAGCAACAAAAAATAGAAGTGAAAGTATATTTTTATTTTAATTTATGTCATGGTAATTTTTTTAATGCATTTGTTTGGAAGATATTACATTTGCTTTCTAGCTTTTCCAAAAAAGGGTTGGGGGGAGGGAGGGAGACAGAGAGAGACAGAGACAGAGAGAGACAGAGAGAGACAGTATAGGGTCCATAACATTTAACTAGACATTTGTGGTAACACTAAACAATTTAATAATTGAACCTATTACTTAACCTCAAGCAGCATCATATTCAATAGATGTGAAAGACACATAATTAGTATGATATGAATATGCAATATAAGACTGAAATGCTCTAACAATCTCTTTTGCTTATAAGGGAAATTGTTGATGCATGTGAGGCAATCTCAAACAATATCCCGATCTGGGTACTTGAATGTCTGTGGGAGTGTGAGTGTGCAAAATTCAAGGTGATCTTGGAAAATCCAATCTGCCCTCAGAAACTTACTAGCTGTGTGACCCTAAGCAAGTCACCTAATTCTGTTTATCTCAGTTTCCTGATCTATAAAATGAGCTGAAGGAGGAAATGGCAAACATTCCAGTATCTTTGCCTGTGAAAACTCCAAATGGGGTTGTGAATAGTCAAGACACAGACATGACTGAAAACCAACTAAACAACAACAAAACCCTCCTAATTACTAGTTTATGGTCCTTTTCTCTCTTCATTAGGCGAATTCCTCAATACATATGAAACAGAAATCCTGTTTGATAAAATAGGGTCTACAGAAATCTGGAAAGCTTAATAACCTTTCAAAAGACATAAAAAGATAAGGCACATTTTGTCATATATGGACTCACTAAAAATTCAATTAATTACTTTGAAATGCTATAATACAGCTCTTTATAGCATTTTCCACTAATTTGTTTGATTTGATTACTTAATTTAATATTGTACTAGGCTTACTGATTTAATGGAAGGGGGCTAAAATGAAATTTATTTTGCTTTATTTTAATGCATGTGACTTCAGGATTGTTACAGCTTGTTTACCTTTGTCCAAGATTCAAGCTGTACTTCCATTTTACATTCTGATGATCTTAAAAAAAAAATTAAACAAGTTGTTTGGGTTTTTTTTTTTTTTTTGCTTTAGTTGACAAGTCTGAGAAACATAAACTAGTCTTTTCTCCTTTGCTGTCTCAAAGGAATATCATACCGAGATTCCCATTCTAAAATATCCTTCTCATCAGGTAAAATGCTTTCAGGATATCATATTTCTAGTCACAGGGAGAAGTGTTAAGCAAGAAAGGGCAGATGCTGCAGTCTTCAGGTTACCTCCTGCCTTCTAGTCATTTTAACAACTGAAATAATGCTCTAGGAAGTCTATAAAGCACGTGGGGATTGTGAAATAACCAAAAGGGGACCTGTGGGGTTAGAAAGACAGGCAGAGAAGTTTTGAAAATGAAATTATACCTTCATAAATGTGAAGGAGCAAAGCAACATATCCAGGGAAAGAATCAATTTGAGGAAGAAGTTGTTTTGTTTTTGTTTTTATTTTAGATGGCAAATTACATAAGAAAATATCACTTTTACTTTGCAAGAAAAGAGACCCAATGTGCCTGGTCCATATTTTCTGAAGTGTCACATCTTATTTCTGAGAAATGGCCAATTGGTTAAAAATTAATGAGTGCATTGAAGAAAAAAAGCATGTTTACAATTTCTTAAACACATCCTACCTCAGATAAAAAGTGTCAATATTAAACACAACAAAACTTTTCTCTTGTTTTCAATGCAACTAGAAACCAAAAAGTGCTAACCAAATTATCATGAAAGCCAATCATTTCATCAGAAGATAAATTCTCAAATTCTCACCAAATCAGCAATCATCTTTCCATTGCAAACTACAACTATCATATTATAATAGCGAAAGGGGAAAAAAATGGAAACCTGGACTATATAAAATTAATAGCATAGCTTATCAGGCAAAATCTGAAGTTAAAAATGTACAGATATTAATCCTAATAGTAATTATATCTTTAGAATAATAAACATGAAGCCAATTTTGAGATAGACTAAAGTTTTAAAATGTAGAATCAAAAACCTCAATATACAATATTAAACTCCACACCTTCTGACTTGGTATCAAACAAGCTATATGCCGCCATGTGAGAATCTAGCTAACAACTTTTTGATTTTATTTTGTATCTGAGATATAACCTGTGATTTCATCAGTGTGTGCAAGTCTCCATCAGGATCCTTCCCCTTCCAAAGCACTGATCATCAGCATTTACCAAGCAACTTATAGATTTAAGGAGTTGGGGGCAGGGGGGTCATTTAGTGGTTTAATGACTAGCTTAGGGTCACCCAGCCAATAATGAGTCAGAGACAGTCTTCTTTACTTGGAAATTGGTACTCTATCCATTATACCACACTATCTCTCAGTTTGTAGGTAACCACTAAATAAATAGTCCTTTCAAATCACAGCATTTCAAATGTAGAGAGATCATTAAAGGCCATCAAATCTAGTTTTACAGATAAGAAAAATATGGCCTACAGAGGTAAAGTTGTCCAATGTCACCCAACTGGTGGTTGAGTCAAGGCTAAAGTAACAATATTCTTTCTACTATGTCATGATGCTTTGGCTCATTTTTCAAATTTAGGGTCTTTCTATTAGAAAGTATATATATAAATATATAAATTTCCCTTCAAAAAGACCTTCACTATTTTAAAATTATTTTCTTGAAATAAAAATAATTGTTTCAGAAGCATAGACAGTTCTCCACTGGGAACAGTTTGATTAGTCACTGTTTGAATTATCCAGGTCCTTGGCCTTTCTTCTTCCCTCCTAATGAATACTTTCTGTTTTTCTGCAACTTTACTTACATAATAACTAGTAGAAAAGAACAGGGAGAGGAAATAACACTCAAATCAAGGAGAGTTCTATTTATTCCTGACTATTCAAATGGTATTTAACCATGAGCATAAAAAAATCTATCTTGGTTTTTAAAGTATCATAGTATTCTGGAAGAGCAAAATATATAACAATGCTTAGCTATGAAGAATACCCTATACCTTGTATCTTGTTCAAAAAGATTTTTTTAAACTATAACTAATTGCTTGTACTATGTATCACCTGTATCCTGCTTTAATTGTCTGATCCCTATATCATCTGTGTCTTGTTAAAGCACAAGCTTTTTAGTGATCAGAATGGTTTTACTCGAAAACATTCCTGTTGCCTATTAGTAAAACGCTTGCTTAATGAAATATACCTTGTTAGCAGAGCCAATCAGAAGAAAGAGAACATTTCCTTCAACTTTGCTGGAGTTTTGTTTTGTTTTGTTTTGTTTTCCCAATTTATAAGAAAGCATACAGAAAAATCAAGTGGAATCTGTGCTCATAAATAATGGTCTTTTCAGTGCTATTCCATTGAAAGTAAAGTATCTCTTGACTTTAGCAATTGTCAGAAGTTTTATTTCAGGTACCCATGCTACTCTAGGGGGAAAGGAAGTTGAAATGCTGGCCAAATGGAGACTTTTATTTTATTTATGAATTTCAGTATCTATTTTATCCTTTCTGCTATTACCAGGGATAATCAAGACCCAGCTTTTCTGTGAATGATATTTAGGCTTCCAGCAAAGGATGGCATCACAGCACGACCGAGAAAATAATTGTGAAATAAGTAAAATTCACAGCAAACAGAGAATCAGTAAAAGCAAAGTTCATATTGCCAGGTGTGACACTGTGAAAATAAATACTAAGTCCCACACCAGACAATTTCATAAGGCTCTGAGTTAATGGGGGAGGGGAGGGAGGCTATAGTCATAGAAATGTGCCTTTTGAATGTGTTTCTGGTGCTAATGGATCAGTAAATGGCCTCAGCTTTCAATAGTTCATCATTTATCAACAACTAAGCAATAGGAAGGCTCACAACTATAGAAACACTGCACTTACCCATGATGGTTAGAGCAGTAGCTTTTGTTAATTCTTCCTTCATTGATTCAATCACTTCCAAATTACCCCCATCCAGGTTGCATCTATTTATGGTTCCATTTCCTGAGCTGATCCAATAAAGTTTGTTCTCCACATAGTCTATTGATAGACCTGAAATTAAAAAATACAGCTTAAACATGATTGTGTCCACTTACATAATATTTATCTAGTACCATTAGGTTAGAAGAAAAAAATGGAACCACAGACTGTGACCCATCAACAATATAAATAACCAAAGTGTAAGGAAAGTATGAAGTTTTTTTTAGAAACTCAACTGGTTAAGGAAATCATAAACCTTAAATGTGGGAATGACTATAGTTTGAGAAAGTTGTCTGACTTTTCCTCTTTAAAAATTACCCTTCTAAGGGGCAGCTAGGTGGCGCTGTTGATAGAGTGACGGCCCTGGAGTCAGGAGGACTTGAGTTCAAATCTAGCCTCAGACACTTGATACTTACTAGCTGTGTGACCCTGGGCAAGTCAACCCCAATTGCCTCACCAAAAAAAAAAATTACCCTTCTCGCTAAGTAATGGTAAGCTCCTCTACATAAAATACTAATATGGAAAAGTATAAGGGAAAAAACTGAGGCCCAAGTTGAGGCCCCAGAAAACAAAAGTAGGGCACACTGGTTTTCCCCTGAAGCCTGTGGCTCAGTACCTGCTTCCTGACATGTATGCCTCTATTTACTGAAATATGCCTTCCTGTATGCAAGTAGCTCACCACAATATACCCGTGAAACCCTGCATGTATTCACATCTAAGAGGTATATAACTGCAGCTTGGACACGTTCTGGGCCCAGAGTACCAGAGGTTACTCTGCTTTGGGCCCGCGTGTCAATAAAAACACACTCCCTTATTCCTGAGTGCTGTTTGGGTTTCTCTGTCAAAGTTCCCTGTAACGGTACCAGATATTATCGTGGTTGTTTTTTTTTTTTAATCTGAGTATAAGTTATTCAAATTACACATACTAGACTGTCCTGAATGCCAAAATAAAATAAAATAAGCTCTGAGTTTCCCGCTTTACAATTTTTTAAAAAATGTTTTTCCCACAAGATTCAAAGGAAGAAGGGGAAAATTGACTGCAAAAATCTTCAAAAGCTTGTGTACCTCATCTACTTAGGCACTCTCCACCTGCTTTTCTTTTTTTTTTCAGGGCAATGAGGGTTAAGTGACTTGCCCAGGGTCACACAGCTAGTTAAGTGTCAAGTGTCTGAGGCTGGATTTGAACTCAGGTCCTCCTGAATCCAAGGCCAGTGCTTTATCCACTGCACCATCTAGCTGCCCCACTTCACCTACTTTTCTATTGGAGAAAGTCTTGGGTCAACATGGAGCAACAAAGCAGCCTGGTATAATAGTAAAAAGTACCAAATATCTTTCCTCTCAAACCCTACCTCCTTCCAAACTTATTTATTATAATGGAGACAACCACCTTCTTCCCAGTCCCTTAGACTTGCAACCTAGGTGTCATCCTTGATCCTTCATACTCTCACACTCCATATCCAATCTGTTTCCAAGACTTGTCAATTTTACTTTCATAACATCTTACAGACTCCCCTTTTTCTCCTCTGACACTGCTACTACTCTGGTGTAAGTTCTCAATGTTACTCCTGGACTAATACAATAGCCTGCTGAGTTGTCTGCCTGCCACAAGTCTCTCCCCATTCTACTCTATCCTCCACAGTGATGTCAAAGTTATATGAGTTTCCTCATGTGCATGGCAGCTTCTATTCAATAAATTTCAGTGCCTCCCTATCTCCTCCAAGATCAAATTATAAAAGTCTCTCTTTTGCTTTCAAAGTCCTTCATAACATGCCCCATCCTTCCCCCCCCCCATTTCTACTCTTCTTACACCTAATACCCTCCTCCACCTACTCCAATGTACTCTGTGACTCAGTAACACTAGAAGACATGCTGTTCCTGGAATAAGATACTAAGTTTTGTCTTAGCTCTGGACATTTTCACTGGATGCCCTCCCCCCCCCCATGCATAGAATGCTGTTCCTCCTTATCTCTGCCTCTTGGCTTGCTGGGCTTCCTTCAAGTCTTAGCTAAAGTCCCACTTTCTATATGAACCCTTTCCTAATCTCTTTAAATTCTAGTGCCTTCCCTATGTTGATTATTTCTTATTTGTCTTCTATAAAGCTTGTTTGTACATAGATATTTGCATGTTGATTTCCCATTAGGATCTCCCTTGAGAGAAGGGACACTTTTATACACACACACACACACACACACACACACACACACACACACACCATATTCCCAGTGATCACTACAGTTCCTGGAACACTATAGGTCATTAATAAATGTTTTCTGAGTTATTGATCAATTTTTAGAGAACCTGAATTCAAATCTCAGCTTTAGCATTTACTGTGTATATTTGGGCAAGTCACAACCTCCTAGAAGCTCAGGTTCCTAATTTGTAAAAATTCCTGATTAGACTAGATAGTGTCCAAGATCCTTTCCAACTCTAAATTGTCTACCAATCTTAATTATGATCATATAATCATGATAATATTTGAAGCCATATGTAAAAGAGGCCTATTAGGAGAGCTTCCCTTTATTAATTTCAGGATCTCTCTCCCTCTATAAAGCAGGGACATGTAAATGGTGCTTTAGAAAACACAGACAACCCCTGATTTGTTTGGAGGGTTATAAACTCCTACTAGAAAACACATTGGGAGCAGCTAGGTGGTGCAGTAGATAAAGCACTGGCCCTGGATTCAGGAGGACTTGAGTTCAAATCTGGCCTTAGACACTTAACACTTACTAGCTGTGTGACTGACCCTGGGCAAGTTACTCAACCCGCATCAGCCTGCACAAAAAAAAAAAAAAAGAAGAAAAAAGAAAACACATTCTTTTTTGTGAGCTATCAGAGTTTACTGATGAGTTTCTAATTTCATTTTTAGATTGTCTAAAGAAGCATATGCAGAAGTAGACATGTATATGCCTGTGCATTCAGCCCAAGAGGGGAGCTTATCAAATATGTTCCTCAATACATCTTCCCCTCTGAGGGTGAGGGGTGGATTTTGATTCTCTATGCAGCCTGATCCCCAAATCAATCAATCAATCAATCAATCAATCAATATTTCTTAAGCACTTCCTATACACCAGACATTATGTTAAGCACTGGGGATACAAAAAGAGGCAAAAGACAATCCCAGCCCTAAAGGAGCTTACAATCTATTGCAGAAGAAAACATGAAAATAAATATAAACAAAGCAAGCTATATACAAGATAAAGGAAATAATTAACAAATGGAAGCCACTAGAATTACTAGTGTTTGGGGAAGACTTCCAGAAGAAAATGGGATTTAAATTGAGACTTAAAGAAACCCAGGGAAGTCAGTAGTGAGAGCAGAGGAGGAAAGCATTCCAGGCATGGGGGACAGCTAGAGAAAATGTCAGGAGTAGAGCAAAAAGATGGAGCAACTTGTTTATATAATAGCCAGGAGGCCAGTGTCACTATACAGAAAAGTACATGGTAGGGCAGCTAGGTGGTGCAGTGGATAAAGCACCAGCCCTGGATTCAGGAGGGCCTGAGTTCAAATCCGGCCTCAAACACTTGACGCTTACTAGCTGTGTGACCCTGGGCAAGTCACTTAACCTTCATTGGCCTGAAAAAAAGAAAGGAAGGAAGGAAGGAAGGAAGGAAGGAAGGAAGGAAGGAAGGAAGGAAGGAAGGAAGGAAGGAAGGAAGGAAGGAAGGAAGGAAGGAAGGAAGGAAGGAAGGAAGGAAGGAAGGAAGAAAGGAAGAAAGGAAGAAAGGAAGAAAGGAAGAAAGGAAGAAAGGAAGAAAGAAAGGAAGAAAGGAAGGAAGGAAGGAAGGAAGGAAGGAAGGAAGGAAGGAAGGAAGGAAGGAAGGAAGGAAGGAAGGAAGAAAGGAAGAAAGAAAGAAAGAACATGGTAAAGAGTAAGTTGTTAAAAGAATGGAAAGGTAGGAGGGGGCTTCATTAAGAAGAGATTTGAATGTCAGAGTATTTTGTATTTGATTCTGAAGGCAATAGGGAACCAATGGAATTAATGGAATGAGAATTCAGGGGAAGAGTGATGAGATCATCCGGAAGCTTTATGAAAAACAATTCAGTGGCTGAATGGAGGATGGATTGGAGTGGGGAGATGTGAAGCCGACCCATCAGAAACCTCTTGCAGTAATACAGGTGTGAGGTGATAAGGGCCTGCGCTAGAGTGGTGGTAGTGTCAGAGGAAAGAAGTAGGCATATTCACTAGATGTTGCAAAGGGGATAGGCCTTGGCAACAGATTGGAACAAAGGGGTAGGGGGAGGGGGAGGAATAATGAAGAATCCAGGATGATTCCTAGGTTGAGGGATGGGCAGGCTGCTAGCCCTCTATGGTAATAGGGAAGGTAGGAAGGGGGAGACTTCAGGGGATTTAGGAGGGGAATTACAATGACTTCCCCTTTGGACACAGTTTAATCTAACCTTCTAGTCAGAAAAGGGAGATTTATTGGACAGTCAGCTTTATGATTTGCCTCATGATTAATCTGAACTTCAAGAGTTCTCAAGCTCAAGAAAATGAGAATGGACCTTCTAGAAAGAGGAGGAAATTCTCTTAGTAGAGTTGCTGCCTTTTGGAGAAAAAAGAGGATTGCTCACCACATGTTCCAAACCCAGGTATACCTTGCTAGCTCCCACTACTACAGTGAAAGTCCAGGGGTAAAGGTAGGAGTGAGAAGTGAATAAGCATTATCCTAACACCTACTATATGCCAGGCACTGTGCTAATTGCTTTTATAACTATTTCATTTGATCCTCACAACAAAAAGCTCTTGAAGGGGGTACTTATTATCTTCATTTTGTAGTTGAGGAAACTGAGGCAGAGGACAGGAATGTTGTGTGCAAGGAATAACAAAAAAGGCAGTTTTAGCTCTACCAGAGTATCTGAAAGTTGGTAATGTATCATAGAGTAAAATGACAAGTTGGAGATAGGTGGTAAAGGACTTTAAGTTCCAAACAGAAGAGTTTATATTTGATCTTATACATAATAGGGAGCCACGAGAGTTTAGTGAGCAAAAAAGTGATGTGGCCAGAGCTGTGTTTCAGAAATCTTGCTTTTGAAACTGGATAGAAGATGTATTGGGGAGAAGAGAGACCAATCAGAAAATTATTGAAATGATATAAGTGAGAAAGATAGTGACTATAATAAAACGTAATGAAGAGAGTTGATTCAAGAATCAACAAGAATTAGGAAATGATTAGAAACGTGGGGAAAAACAGGGTGAGGAATTGAGGATGACTCCAAGGTTTCAAACCTGGGCAATGTGTAACAAAAGAACCTCATTATTATCCTAGGTTACTTCTAGCTTTGCTGCTCATGCTACTATTTTCCAAGCAAATGTGGTTTTGTTAGTATGGGTATTGCGGCTTATAACCTCATTACATCTTGGGAACTAGTATAGCCAAAATGTTTGTCCTCCTGTAGCTGACATGGTGATGAGACTCTCCAAATGTAAAGCTTCCCCTGTTTGGCAGGATCTGTCAGAATTTGTGTTCCTTTGGTATGACATCCAAGAAACCAGGGTCTGCTTCATGCCACAAATGAGACATTGGTGAAGGAATTTATTGGAGGTTTTGGTTTTAGTGAATGAAAAGAATTGGTAAGACTCTATACTTCACCACATTCACTTCTTTCCTTTCATAATCCTTTTTGTTCTTTCTCTATTTTCCTACCATCTTTATCTTTCTTCTTTGTCTTCCATTTATATTTTAGTGATGTATTTTCTAGCTACAATGACAAAGATTCTTAGTTGCACTGACAACACTCAAGAATCAAGAACATTGTTGAATCCTCTCTTGCACTTTGGAGTTACTCACTTATTAATTCTCCCTAAGATACCTAAATCAATTTAGGTTAATTTATATTAATGCACTTTGTAAGCATTTAAGACACTCTACAGATGTAAAGGACAATTGTTCACTCATTATATAAAGTGGTTTATTCTAAATGATGCACCCAAATCATCATAATCAATACACCTTATTCATTTATGAAAATGAATCAAAAAAGTATTGCACACAATCTGTTTTGGTTTATGCACTAACATTTGTAACTACAAATACATTCCTCTATGGTCTCATTCAAACTACACTGAGGGAATACATCTTACAAAATTATTAATCATTCATAATCAAAGCAGTATATCCTTTAAGTTACTGGGACATTTTTACTATATGAAGATCTGGTGGATTTGAAATCTGTAAAGAGAATGAAAAAGTTAAATCTGGTATGTTGACTGTTTTCAGCATTAAAAATCTATCCATGTGGGGCAGCTAGGTGGCACAGTGGATAGAGCACCGGTCCTGGAGTCAGGAGGACCTGAGTTCAAATCCAGCCTCAGACACTTAACACTTACTAGCTGTGTGAACCTGGGCAAGTCACTTAACCCCCATTGCCTCACCAAAAAAAATAAATGAATAAATAAAAATCTATCCATAAGTTTATATATCAGAAGGAAAATTTTTTCTGCCTCTGTTTATATATGTTATGGGCCCAGAGCACCCCAGAAGTTCTCTGGGGTATATCAAAGAACCTTTCCTTGACAAACTAAACCAAAGGCCAGACACAGCTAAAGAGATAAGTGAAACCTGATCTCTGCTGAGCTAGCTCCAGGACCCCTACCCTTCATTCTAGTCTCCCTCACCTCTGGGGAGATAAGATAAGATTAGGTGGGGCTGCCTTTGTGTCCTGAGGAGAGAGATGGCTTGAAAGATCTGCAGCCACCCCTCACCCAACTCCTCCAGCCACCACCAGTGGGGGATGGTCCTCCCTCACTAAGGGAAATTTCCACAGTCAGATGATCACCCCCATCAGTCCTCTATAAAAGTATCTGCCTGTCTCCTGCTCGAGGAGATTGGTATTTCAGAGCCTCGCTCTGTGCCAAGCCTTTCTATCCATGAGAAGTCCAAGGACTTCTCTCTTGGTTTCTCTTCCCTTCCCCAGCCCCTAAATAAACTACTATCTTATTCTAATTGCTTTTGTGTTCAAGAGGGTATAATTCTTTAAAGAGGAATTCCTAAGGAACCCAAACCCCTATCCCTATCCCGAACCCCCTACCCTATTTTCCCCATGTTCTAACCATGATACTCAAGCCTTTCCCTTACCACACCCCACTGCAAGGATGTGCCAGTGTGTCCTCAGGTAGTCTTGGCTTCAAGTTAAATCCTGATGGGAATGATACTCTGAGACACACGTTCATATTACTGTAGCCTCTAAGTGATTAGCTGAACTAGAAAAGTTGTGGAGAAACATGTGAGGTTGAAGGATCTTGTTATTTAATTAAGAATTTAAACATAAATAGTATTTGTGGGAATTGAAACTCTCTGTAAAACACAAAAGTTTACATATATGTAAATATATGTGTATATATGTATGTGTGTGTCTATACTAAAACTTTTGTGGTGAGAAAAACAACTGTGAGCAAAATGGGTCCCCATCAATATGGAAATGGATGAACAAAGTATGGCATATGAATGGAATGGAATATTATTGCACTATTAAAAATGATATAGGGAATTGAGAGAAAGTTGAGAAGACATATCAGCTGATACAGAGTGTTGTTGTTGTTTGTCCTTTCTCAAAGAGGACCATGATATTACTGAAGGAAAAATGCAGTCTCCCCTATGGAGCCATTTGGGTCCACTGGCAAGATATAGGTCAGAACAATTGGAGATGGCCCCTGGATGCAGAGGGAGACCTTAGACTTTTTAAGCTAAGGTCCTTCAGAGGTCTCAGTTTGCCTGAGGTAAGGGCCATTCAGTGATTAAGGCTAAGTAAGAAATGAGGCAAAGAAATGGTCTCTTTTACCAGGAAAGAAAGGAAAAAAAGAGAAAGAGAAAGAGAGGGAGAGAGGGAAGGAGGGGGGAGAGAGAGAGAGAGAGAGAGAGAGAGAGAGAGAGAGAGAGAGAGAGAGAGAGAGAGAGAGAGAGAGAGAGAGAGAGAGAGAGCGCCCACTTCAGGAGAGCCCGAGCAAGCTCGAGCAGGCAGCCTGTGGGGGAGGTGGAGATCCTCACAGTTTGCTATTTACACCCATTCAGAGCCATCTAGAGGCCAAACAATGGCCAGATAAGGCTTGTGCAGAGATCTATTGTAGGCCAATCAATGACAGGCAGAGTTATTTGGGTTCAAGGCTTTGTCCTTAAAATATATCTAGCCTAGGGGCAGCTAGGTAGCAGTTCACATCTCAGCCTACTGACACTGTCTCCTGGTGTGATCCTGGACAAATCACTTATCCCTCATTGCCTGGCAAAACAAACTAACAAACAAAAAGATATCTAGCTGATAAACCCTGAGACATCTTGTGAGGTTTCAGCAATCAAACTTATATTCCCTTGGGTAGAGTGGCCACCAATAAGGGCAGGATTCCACATATGGATAGAGTGAGAAAAAAGAGGAGGTGGAGGGGAGGGGAGGGAATCAGCAATTCTAGGAATGAAGGTTTAATTTATTGTTTTGTTCAGGGTTTAGAGAAAATGATAAAAATGTTAAACTTAAAAATGTTGTATGTACATTTATTTTTCCAGAAAGCCAGTTGTTAAACATTTACCATCAAACCCCTGGTACCTACCCTCACAGAATTTAGAATCAATCATGGTTGATGAGACAAATTAACCTTTGTGACATTAGTGGGGGTCAACATAAGGCACATAATTAAGTAGGAAGTGGTGTGGTCCAAAGTGTCAGTTCACTGGACACTCAGAGAAAATCACTATGCATGGGAAGACTTCATAACAAAAATGGAAAGAGCATTGGATTCAAATTGCTAGCTAAAAGGAAGCCTATTGGGAGGCTGGGTCTATGAGGAGATGATTACCTCAGATTTAAATACGTTAAGATTGAAATGATAGTGGGACAAACAAAAGAAAATGTCTAGAAGATAGCTAGAGACGTGAAGCAGGAGTAGAGGAGAGAGGTCAGAGCTAGAGGTATGGGTGGCAGCTGAAACCTTGAATATGACAAGACCTCCAAGGGAAAAAGAATAAAGGGAGGTCTTAGGATTACTATTATTATTTATATCTTGAGAACTGCAAAATTTACTGAGAACTGATTCCCCACCCAGTCCCCTCTTTCCCTGGCAGGTAAATTACCTGGGGCTGACTGTCTTTGTCATTTCCAGACTCTTGATGGACTTATGGACCTTCCCCCAAGCAACTTATCCCCTCCCAATGTTCCCCACCTTACTCCCAGGACTTTATGTTATTATGTAAAAAGGGTCCACCTACATTAAGTAGTTTCTATTCAGAGTCAGTAACTCTATACTTAAATTAGGAGCTGTTCTATTATTTCTTTTGTCAAAGGTTCATTTACATTAATTAGCTATTTGTCACTCTGGAGCAATCTTTTGGTTCCCATTTTGTTCTGTTACCCCATTAAAAACCCTGTCCTCTGTTCCCATCTTTGGGTATTCCTAGCTTGATACCGAGCTATAGTTCCTCTGCCCCCATTAAAGACCTAATTTCTCCTATATTGATTGTTTCCTTAATTTCCAGGTTAACAATCTTTAGTTACTAATCTTAACTTGTGTTAATATGAATATATGGATCACCTGGATTTAATGGAGGTACCTTATTATCCAAAAGTATTTTTTGTGAAACTCTGGGTTAATAGGAGCAAAATGTCCTGAAGCTGAACTCGAAACTGAACCCAGATAGCTAGCAGATAAAAAGACCCTACCTAATGACTTCTTTTCCCTTAGGATAGTAAGTCCCTATCTTATGGTAACATCTGGGCGTCTTCATCCTTGCCAAACCCTTTTTTGGAATCTTGTAGTCTTATCATGATGCTTCTATATTCCCTCCATACTTCTTATAACTGAAATTGTTAAACTGCTTTTTGCTTCTGGGTTGATTTCTGTATTATACTATTGAAACTGACAACTCCCTGTAATCAGTGGACTAAAACCATAAATGCCCTCAGAAATGGGGAGTCCCTTGAGCTTCTCTCTTAGGAGGGAAGTCTCCACATAATCATGTTGTGTTATTTTTCTTCTTGGGACAAAATATTAAATTGATATTATGTTTTTTTCTGTCTGTCTCTGATCTGATTTTGTTCTGTAGGAGACATGTTTCTTATCTGTTTTTATTTCTTTAGTAGGATATATTATATTATAATTTCTCTGATCTGTTTGTAGAAAACAGGCAGATACAAAAACTATATTTTAATATTGGACACTTAATGCCTACAACAGTTCGTGAGGCCCTATGAGCAAAAAAATCCACTATGAAGGTGGGGAAACTGAGGCTACAACATTGAAAAAAATTAATTCTAAGTCCAAGCAGTTCTATCAGTCTTAGAGGGCACTTTCCAAAGTTGAACATTTGCACTAATCAACTCCTCCCTGCAATTTGCATAATGTTAAAAAAAAACACAGTGAAATAAGAACCAAGAGAACACAATGACATTAATATTAAAAAACCAAATACACCACTGAAAAATATCAGGGCTCTGCTCAATGCAGTAAGCAAGCTTGACTCGAGGACCTGCTCCTTCTTTATGGTAGAAAGGTTGTGGACCATAGATGTGAGAGGACGGAAACCACTGACAGACATGACCAATTAGCAAGAAATAAACTGGTATTCATGAACTAAAGTATGTCTAGACCAGTAGTCTTTTGGAGACCAAAAGTCCACTGCTAAATTGTCAAAAAGCCAGCTTCTTCAAAATCAATTGTATTTCATCCAAGTGGAATAACCCAAAACATTGACCAGAATACCAAATCAATTATAGCAAAGTGTGACAGACCCTATGCCTATCCTGGCCTCTGTTTAAACCAATCAAAACTATTCTGGTACCTAGCCTTTTAATGAATTCTCTAAGAAGGGCCACTGATAACAAATGTTTAAAACAAAAACAAAACAAAATTAAAATTCCCTGATGTATAGTGTTTGAACCATTCATCTTCAGCCCTGAAAAAATAAGTTTATGTGATGGGGTAAAACCAGTGGAAAGACCCCTAGTTTAGTAATGTGGAAGGTTGTTTAAAGTAGAGAATAATCAATAAATCATTGAAGAGAAAGCATAATGGGTGTGAGGGTGGGAGGACCCTTCCTGGAAGCTCTAGTAGGGACCTTGGCCCTTATAAATAAAAAAAAAAACACAAAAATGTACTGCTGTTTGTTTTATTTTTACCTTTGTGAAAATGGACACCTTGATTTGTTTGAGTCCCCCACACATCCAGATAATCAGAACAACTTATGAGGACTGGCTACAATCCTTTGCAGTGACCAAAGTCAATCTAAGTGGAAAATTAGGAACTATGGAGCCAATAAGCTCATATCAAAATTGAAGCAGATTCTCAACTATTTGGTGATAGTGGTTATGGGACTTTCAGAATTATCCTGTTTTTTGAGAGATCTTATCAAGAGGTCTCCCAATCAAGCCTTGAACTATGAAATGCTTATCACAAAGGATACATTCTGCTTGGTGTATCAAAAGCCACCTCCTGGACCCCTGGAATTCTTCACTCTCCCCGAGAATGGAATCCACTAACTAAGCCCACCTTTCTTTCCAAAATTCCTTAACTACCTTTGTTTAAAATGTATATAAACCCACACAGTCTACTAACCGATGTCCTAATCAGCATAAGCTGGATAGTACCCATGTAATATGTTAATTTTTTCTCCCCTCTCTGCTAATAAAAACCTTTCTTAAATTTTGCACTGTTTTTTTGCATTGTTTTTCTCTGGTTTCCTTCCCTTTAAGGAAGAAGGGGATTTAAATTTCAAGAACTGACCTTTGTATTCTCCAGAGAACTGGCTTTTGTGTTCTCCAATCTTCCCATGAGATCTAAATTCCATTAAGAAAGGTTTGCCTTGACTTATACCTTATAGTTTAAGATTAACTGAAAGTGTGTATAATGAGGCCTTGAGTCAGAAAATCTAGGTTGAAATTTCTCTCTGCCATTTAGCTAAATGACCAGGGACAAGTAATTTTGTCTCCCATAGTCTCTCAGTTGTTTTATGTAAAAAACATATTATTCACCTCCCGTTGTTCTTTTTTTTTTTTTTTTTGCAGGGCAATGAGGGTTAAGTGACTTACCCAGGGTCACACAGCTAGTAAGTGTCAAGTGTCTAAGGATGGATTTGAACTCAGGTCCTCCTGAATCCAGGGCCAGTGCTTTATCCACTGCCACCTAGCTATTGTTCTCCCCCCCCCCTTATCCTTTTGAAGAATGTACAAACCTTAGTGCGATTAGAGATTGTTATTTTCTCATTTTTAATTTAAAAATAGCCAAGTTTCACTATTACAATGATGATCTTTTTTTTGCAGGGCAATGAAGGTTAAGTGACTTGGCCAGGGTCACACAGCTATACAATGATGATTTTATTGAAACATTTTGATTTAAAAGGATCTGCTTATTTATTTTTTTTAATTGAAAGAGGAAAAATTGCTCAAGTTACATATTCAAATATTATCTTAACAGGGAATTTAAATATTAATAAATTTTGGAAATTTATGTAGAAATGTAATTTGGCATTTGAAGAAAAACTACAGAAAAAGAATGAAAAAGAAAATAGATAGTTTAAGAATATCTTCTTGTATCTCTTTGTGGGAAAAAAAATCCAATAGGTTATGTATGTGTGTGTATGTGTGTATTTTCTAAGGCAATAAGATAATTATCTTAAATATTTTGTTTCTTTCCTTTTTAATCCATGCTTAAAAAAACTCTTAAAGCAAAAATTAAAACTATACTTTATACAACATAGAATTAAAATTAAAAATATAAATATACAGAAGGATGGAAATTCAAAAAATAAAGCTTTTTAGGAAAGTGGATGACCAACACTATGCTATTTTGTTCCAAATTTTCATTTAAAATAGTATTATATATTGTTAACATCCTTCAAATTTCTACAGTCCACTTAATGCAACATATGGGTTAAAACTATTGATGTAGGAGGGAAAAAAAGGGTTAACAGAAAAACCTAAGACCCAAGCTCTAAGTCAGATCTGAGCTCTAAAAGGGATTCAGACCCCAGTTAATGGATAACTTAAGATTTGAGTCTTCAGTAATACAAGTCAGGGCCTAGGTTCCTTGTTACCCACATTAATCAGTACCCATAACAAGAACATAAAGAGGCAAGTCATAGAGACCTTAACTATAACAATAATATACAGACAAGGCATAGAAATTCAAACTGACAAATGAAAATATTTTGAAAATAAGCATGGGAATCAAAAAGTGACATGCAGAAAAGGCCAGATTTGTCCCCAAATTCACTTTATGATATGTAAACCCCCAAAACACACTTCTACAGAAAAAGGTACCCACTTTGGGGATTGGCTTAGGACCCCAGGAACTCCAAATTAGGATAAGACCTCCCCTGTACCTCCCTAAGGCGGGGATTATTATAATTAGACTGCTAATCAGTTTATCCATACTGTAAATATAACTGTCTTTCTTTCCTTATTCGAGAGATACCTTTCCACTTTTCTGGTTCTCTCACAGTATTACAATAATACTTGGGAAATTGAGTCACTGAGTCTTGTAATTACAACCCACGATCAATTTAACCCAAACTCCATCCCACATCACTTGGCGCCCAATTTGGGACTTCAAGTCCCAGACTCAAACTCTTTTTCCTTCTTTTTTTTTAAAATTATTTTTTTAATACCTTATTCTTTTTTTGGGGGGGGGAGTGAGGCAATTGGGGTTAAGTGACTTACCCAGGGTCACACAGCTAGTAAATGTCAAGTGTCTGAAGTTGGATTTGAACTCAGGTCCTCCTGAATCCCAGGCCCATGCTTTATCCACTGCACCACCTAGCTGCCCCCTTCTTTTTTTTTTTTTTTAAAAGCAATGGGGTGAGATGTTGCTGAGGTAAGTTTTGCTCCTTTGGCAGACAGGCCAGCTCGCCAAACAGAGCAGGGAGTGGAGTATTTTCTCATTGGTCCTGGATCAAGAGATTTGCCCTGAGAGATTTCCCTTTGATTGAGCAATTGGTTAAGGGATCTCCCAGCAAAACTCAGAAATCTGGGGGAACATCCTAGAGGGCAGTTTTTGCTGTTAATTAATTGACACCCACATGGGCTCAGGTGTAGTATCAGTAATCTTGTTTTACGCAGCTGCTTGTTGTCTCAAACATTTCTCTGTCGAATATAGTAATTGTGTTGTACAATCTGTGGGGAATTTTTGGTTGTACCCCCATAGCCTTTCAGAGTGATTGCCAGGCTCTGAAGGTGGGGGAAGGGCAGTCTCTGACTTCTGGATATCTTTACAGGTGTGTGTCTATTTAAGTTGAAATGTTAATTCTCTGTTAGGCATTCATAGCCTTAGATGAACATTGTAAAAGCTAGTTTGAAAATGCTGCTACTTTGAAATCCTTTGTAGTGGAATGGTTAAAAATGAGGAACTATTTGTAACGTGTAAAAGTTTTAAAGAAAAATGAACTCTAGTGAAGCGTGACTTGTGACTGCACCGCTGTTCTCTTTCTTTTCCTCCCTCCCTCTCAGGTGCTGGCTGGCTGGGCAGCACGGGAACAGTGAGTGGGAAAGAAATGTTTAGAACATTTTTTAGAAGGTGTCCAGAGAATTTTAAATTATTGGTAAAAGCAAATAGAAAGAAAGCTGTGCCATTTTGTACTGACAATGCAAAGAATTTGGAATCTTGGGGAAAAAAGGGGGCAGTGTATTTAACGTGCACTGCCACTTTAAGTGCTCACCTGCCATTTCAAGATCTGTAAATTCTGGAAGAAAGCAAAGAAGCTGGTAAATCATTATATAGAAAAAAAGACCTTCCAGACTTCTTTTAATTGGTAAACTTGCCAGAAAAGAGCTTGTTACAAGGAATGGTTTCACTGAGGATTTATAAGGCTGCTTATTATATAGAAGTAATTGCTAATGGTTGATCTTTACACCAGGATAAAGTTTAAACCAGAGAAGAAGGAAAGAAAAACCAAGCAACATGGGTGTGTCTCCTGGGAAATTTTTTGCTCATTGTAACTTCATGAGAATAGAGGTTTGTTATTTAAGATAAAATATTTTGGGACTGTAATTTATAATATTTTTTGAGTTTTGAATTCAGGTATAATTTTTTGGTTGGTTAAGCCAGTAATCCAAGTACTGGAGAGAATGCCACAAGAGGGAATGTGCTGTTTACAGGTGGAGGTATCTGGGAAAAAGCCGAAAGGACGATCTGGGTCTCATCTGAAATAGGCTCCTTCTGGCTCATTGTGTTCCTGCTGAACAGGAAAAGTTCCCCAACTGGCTATCCCTGAATCTGGCTAGTACTGCATGACTGATGGTCACTTGTAACTTTTATCTAAAATCAAACAAAGCTAAGGCTATTTTATCCTGGTCGTTATTTTCATGTCCCTGCTTTTTCTTTTATAGCAGATTTCTATAATCAGAGCAAATAGTCAGTAGAAGAAATGAGCATAATGCAAGTATGTAAGACCTTACTGTTTTCAGTTTAAATGTGTGGTCACTTGATGTGCCAACCAACTAGGTATATTAATATTCAGGTTTCCCATCTCCCTGCTAATGTTTAGATGGTATTATGATAAAGTTAAATTAACTGGGTATCTTTTTGGTTTAGAAGAAAGTGAAATTCCTCTCCAGGGCAGATGAGAGGGAGGATGGTAACTAGGAAACATAGTTATGCATTTCAGGTTTTATCATAAATCTGCCCAGTCAGATCTCTGTTATGTCCTGCTAAGCTATCAACTCCATGGCACAAGGGAATCACAGGGCAGGCCTTGCTACTAGATTAGTTGCCAGTTCCATTCACCTGTTCACCCTAACCCTGGTTCCCTTGCATCCTACTGTGCTCCACTATATTTCCCCTTCCTATACCAAGGAGGAGAATATAAATCTTTAGTGTTAACTACCAACTGCTTAAGTCCATATGTTACCTTGGGCTATTTGGATCTCAGAGTAAGAATCCTACTCCCCCTTCTCATACTAGAGTCAGAAGAGGAAGATGAGATAATTTTCTTAGGTGGGTCTGGAAAACTGCTGCCCTCACTATTCCTTTTGTTGGGTAACTTGAACATGAAGCTATGCTTACAAATTTAACATTGGTAATAGAATAAATTTCTAATTCTACTGCATTAGGTTTACAAGAATTGGAAGAGTGCTCCAACTCTCTGGCAAATGTGGTCCTGGACTGAGGCAGAGTCTATATGGTTCAGAACACCTCATGAAGGTTGAGTTGTTGTCCAGAGATTACCTGGATGGTTGAAACTGTTCACAACTGTTTGCTTACTCCAGTTTTTCATGGAACTCTTAGATTTATTCTGTATTGGGGTCCCTGTTGTGCCTTGGTCTGTTTGTTAATCAATTGTGTTTTGTGTTGTGATCCTTGCATTTTTAGCTCTACCTCCTAGATCTCCCTCAATTCATAAAGCCCCATGGGCCCTTACTTGGCCCCCACTCAGCAGGAAGCAATAACAGAAGAGATGATCTTCATCCCTTTTCCAGGGGTATATGAAAAGGGGGGAATGATGTAGGAGGCAAAAAAAGGGGTTAACAGGAAAACCTAAGACCCAAGTTCTAATTGAGATCTGAGCTCTAAGAGGGATTCAGACCCCAGTTAATGGATAACTTAAGACTTGAGTATTCATTAATACAAGTCAAGGCCTAGGTTCTCACTACCCACATTAATCAACACCCATAACAAGATAAATGATGACGTGTAAACCCCAAAAACACACCTCCACAGAAAAAGGAACCCACCTCGGGGGTTGACTCAAGCCCCCAGGAATTCCAAATTAGGATAAGACCTCCCCTGTACCTCCCTAAAGTGGAGATTATTATAATTAGACTGTTAATCAGTTTATCCATACTATAAATATGACTGTCTTTCTTTCCTTATTCGAGAGATACCTTTCTACTTTTCTGTTTCTCTCCCTGTGTTCATTCACAGTATTACAATAAAACTTGGGAAACTGAGCCACTGAATCTTGTAATTCTTTTGGGACTCATGATCAATTTGACCCCAAATCCAAACCACATCACTATCAGTAAGTTACAGAATGTTTAATGTTATGTTACCAAGATTGTGATTCAAAAGCAATTCACTGAAATCCAAAAGATTATAAGGCAAAACTAATTAAACCAGGCATTCTCTGGCCTTGAATTCACTTCTCTGGGCCTTAACTTTAGTCATCTATGAAATTAGGGGGTTGGATTTAATGACCTCCCCCTGTTCTGCACATGTCCCTCCACAGGTACATAAATAGCCACAATGTGGTATCAATTATACTCTCTACTGCTTCTCTCAGTCTGGAACTTAGAACACATGGGAAAATGTCAATAAAGGTGGGATGGTGATGTGGTAAGAACAAAGAATAAAAAGGGACACTATAAGAGTACTCCACTGGTACACCCCTGATATTTGGAGAGATTGAAGACCTTAAAAATGTTACGTGGACCATCTATGGTAAACTCTGGGGAAAACATGAATGAAAGTTGTATGGGAGGGGCAGAAATGGATAGATTGTGACCTGCATTATTGAACAAAGCTTCTAAATCAATGAGGTCACGGGCCATTTGAACATGCATGAGTATATGTTCTTACATGGATTCAGAATGCCAGTAGCACAATTTCTGCTAAAGTACATTAAGGAGGGGCAGCTAAGTGGCACAGTGGATAAAGTACTGGCTCTGGAGTCAGGGGGACCTGAGTTCAAACCTGCCCTCAGACACTTGATACTTACTAGCTGTGTGACCCTGGGCAAGTCACTTAACCCCAATTGCCTCACAAGAAACAAACAAAAATAAAGTACATTATGGTAACTTGGAATGGTGGGAAAAGCATTGAACCTTGATTCAAATCCTGGCTCTGATGTTGATGGGTCTTTAGTTAAATCATTTAATCACCTTTAGCCTCTATTTCTTCTTCTATCAAGGAAGGAGCAGGAAGAGAGGAAGAAAGGCTGGACTAAGTTCTTTCTCAGGTTCCTTCTAGCCCTAAAATTCTGTGGTTCTTCATCCTTCTGTCCTTTTTTTTTTAACTTTACCTTACCTATCTATTCACCCCCCCCCCCATATTTAAAAATCTTCAATGGCTCCATAAAGCCTCTAGTATAGTTTTTCTTTTCTTTTAATGGTCAGCCTGTCATTTAAGCCCCTCAAAAATCTGGATTTCACCTTTCTTTCTAATGTTGTTTCCCATTATTATCCTTAATGTATCTTTGTTCCAGTCAAATTAGCCTACCATATCCAATATTCCACCACTAGTTTTCTTTCCTTTGTTTTATTTTTGATTAAATATATATTTTATCAATTAATAAAAATAGTTTTCTCTACCTCTCACTCCCACCCCTTTTGGAAAAAAAAAAAGAAAAAGAAAATCTTTAGTTAAGCAAAACAAATTCTTAAATTGGCAATATCCAAAAAATATATATGTTCCATTCTGGACCCTAAGTCCATCACCTCTCTGTCAGAAGATGGAGAGAATAGTTCATCTTTGGTCATCTGGAATAGTAATATGTCATATTGATGTGACTTCTTAAATCTTTCAAAGTTGTCTTTACAATATTTTATAAATTGTTCTCCTGATTCTGATCTGTTTCCATTCATAAGTCTTCCTTAGTTTTTTGGAAGCCATCTATTTCTTCATTTTTTATAGTACAATAATATAACATATTTATATATAATAATTGGTTCAGCCATTCCTTAGCTCATGGACATTTCCTTAATTTCTTCTTTATCATCATAAAAATATTGCTATAAATATTTTTGTACATAATGAGTCTTTTTCCTCTTTGTTATCAGGGGAGTATAGATTTAGTGGCACTATTACTGGATCAAAGAATATGCGTAGTTTAATAAATTTTGGGTCATGTTAGGAAACAGATAGATGGGATTCTATTCTTGGACCCCTTCTCTCACAGGAGAGCAGAGTGGCCAGCCTCTGGTCCCAACTTCCTGCTTCCAACCACCTTGCAGAATTAAAATTTCCTTTAGATAAGGGTAGGAAAAGATGATGCTAGAGATGTCTATTCATGCCTCCCTTTGAGTGACAAAGGGATAGCCACATTCCACTTGAACCTTGATATAATAAATCAAGAAAAAAGTATAAAAGAATCACAAAAGAAGGGATGATCAATGAAGCAAGATCTCAGAGGATATGGGAAAGAAGGAACTGAAGGATCTAAGTGGGACGATTAATGCTGGCAAAGAGAACAAGTAATAAGTCAAGCCATAAATCTCAAGGAGGAGTAGAGGGGAAGTACAAGACTTCTGATCTTCTTTATAAAGGAATCAATCTTCTAAGATAAATTGGAATTAGAGCTTGAGGAGAGTGAAGGTTTCGAATAGATCTGGAGGCAATGTGATAGGATTCTATTATAAGATAAACAAAGGGGCAGCTAGGTGGCGCAGTGGATAGAGCACCGGCCCTGGAGTCAGGAGTACCTGAGTTCGGATCCGGCCTCAGACACTTAACACTTACTGGCTGTGTGACCCTGGGCAAGTCACTTAACCCCAATTGCCTCACTAAAATAAAAAAAAATAAAATAAAAAAAATAAAAAAGATAAACAAAAATATTGTTGTGCAGTGGTGAAGAACATAAGCAAAAAAAGTTGAAAAATAAAGGTGAATAACTAGGTAATTGAGTTCCATTGAACCTTCTTTTCTCCCAAAAAAACCTTAAAATTCTCTAAGATTCTCTTCATAAATCTCAAAATAGACCTACCCCAAAGTGGCATTCTTGCTTTTTTTTTCTCTCAATCCTCTGCTCATTGTCTATTTTGTGAATATTTTAGTGTTCCCTAAAATTTTGGGGGGGAAGGGAATGGATAAGGGTTGATTTATTGGGGTTTTTTGTATGTTGTCTAGTATTTATGTATTTGTCAATGTGTCCCCTTAGCTCTGAGGGACAGGGACTGTCTCATGTTGGTTTTTGTATGCCCAACACTTAGCACAGTGTCCAGCACATAATAGACTTTTGAGGAATTGATTAATTGATTTATGCCACTTACATCTGAAACTAGAATAGAAGAAAAAATCCCCCTTAAAAATAGGTAACTTTTGAGGGAACTTAACCTACACTATGATTACCAAGCAGGACTTTTGCAAGTTAATTTGTAAATACAATGTGTTTCTGAGGTACAAAGGTCTTATATACACACAAATAGTTATTTGTCCTACTCAGGATGCTACTGTGTGATTGTCCTAGGGGGTCTATACTCCTTTTAACCTATCCTCAATATCTCCCACTATACAGAGGCTCATGAATTGATGGTGCTTTTTAAATAGCAGAAATGTCTATGCTTTGTGACAAGTTTATATAAATAATGGAAATAAATTTTATCAGTAAACATAATCCAGAAAAAATCTTGATTACTTATTAATGTACCTCACAATATCTTTCTACATATGAGATATAGTTGAAAACTTCAGTCTAATTCTTCATTTCACAAAAAGTAGCAGATCAAAAAATGTTTGTTGAATTGCATTCCATTACATTTTACATCTCACTTTAAATAGCATATGGATTAGAACTATCAGTAAATTATAGAATGTTTAATATGATGTTACCAAACTCAGGATTCAGAAGTAATTCACTAAAATCCAAAAGATAATAAAACTAATCAAAGAAAGGATTCTCTGGGCCTTGACCTGCCACTCAGTCCTTATGTTTCCATAAATAAATTATTTCACTTCTCTGGGTATTAGCTTTATTCATTGATAAAATTAGGGGGTTGGATTCAATGACCTCCATGGTTCTTTTTATACCCACATCCTAAGAAGAATCTGAGTTGGAAATGAACTCAGAGACCATCCTAACTGTCACTTGACCCTCTGAGGTGCTAATAATTATGACAGCTTAGCAGAGTAGCTCTTTTGTTTTAGATGTCCATTTTATGATCTAGTAGTTGTTTTATAAGTTGTTTACTGTAAAAAGATAAGCATTTGTATGTTGTTTGGAAATGATTTTTGTCCTCCAAATTTGATAAAGAAACGATAAACACCTCCTAATGACAAGCAGCCCCCAAAATCTAGTAAACCACTGATAATATTTACTAATGATAACAGGAAACTCAAGTTTCCACTGGTCACTTCCTTTCTTCATAAGCTTAGACCAAACACAATTTACAATGTAACTTATAAATGTCCCAGGCAGAAGCAAAAATAACAACAATAAATGCCTGCTCTTTGGTCACTACTAGTCAGATTCCTATAGTTCTAGCACCCAGAAATTAGAAAAGTGGAGCGTCCCATGTTTTCTAGAGTGGTACTGAGTGATCAAGACTTGACAGAAAATTAACTTGGAGGGAAACACAAGGCCCCTGGATGGACAAAGAGGGAACCTTGTGGTAAGCACTTGAAGACATGCTTACCAGGACATTTAGGACTCATATTGGTAATTTGTTCCTAGAAGGGTTGATATTTGTATTGTTGAATAGATAATTTGCATGCTTTCAGTTAATAGAGTGATTTATGAATCAATGATTGTAAATCCAATTTAGTTATTTCCATTTCACATAATTGTTAAGGTGACTGCACCATGCGTTATGTTTTCTTATACATAATTTTTATCCTCAAATAGGAACTGTTATGGACCTGGGGTACCTCATAAGTTTTCTGGGAAAACTCAAGGAAACTTCTCTCGGTTTCTTTTCCCTAGTGCCTAAATAAAATATTCTTTGATTCTAATTTTATTTGTGTGCAAGAAACTGTAATTCTTTAAAGAGGAATTCTTAAGAACCCCTACCTCAAACCCCGCACTAATTTCCCCCACAACAGGAACCAAACAAACTGCTTTAACCTCTCAAGGATACCACCCTCCTTCTAGTTACCCAGGTTTTTAAGTGTATTGCCACTTGGACTCTCAATTACACTCACTCCATGTATTAAATCTGATAAAAACAGACTGAATAAAGGTCATTTCAATGGTCATTTCTACTTTCTCAATATCTTTCATATATCTTCTCCATTCATATGGCTTCTACCCTTACATATAGGCCCTCATCGAGTTTCACCTAGACTTATAGCAATGGTTATTCTAATTTATCCCCCTGCCTCAAGTCTTTCCCAACTCCAATTCATCCTTCATTCAAATGCCAGTTATTCTCTTAAAGTGTAGGTCTGACCATTGATGTCTCCTACTCAATAAAAACCCAGTGATTCCCTTTTACCTCCATCAGTCATAAAATCATCTGTCTTTTTAAAGCCCTTCACAACTTCATTCTGCCCTATTTTCTAGCATTCTTTTTATTATTATTCATTTTATTCCCCTCCATAATCTATAATCCAGTGATGCTGGACAATTTGCTGTTCTTCATATGTGACAACTCCATCTCCCTGACAGGTCTGAATCTTTGTCCTGTCTGACCCTTATGCCTGGAAAGTTCTCCTTCCTGCCTTCTGCCCCCTAACTTCCCGGGACTCCTGCAAGATAGCTCCAATCTTCCTAGGGGAAATTTTCCCTGCTAGTTCTCTTTCCCACTAATGCCTTCAGGGTGAGATTATGCATCTACTCTTAGTTACAAACTTCCTTCCTCATTAAAGTATAGTCTCTTTAAGGGCAGGGATTGGTTGTGATTTTTGTTTCTTTCTTTGAATTTCTCAACATTTAGCTTAATGACTGACATTTAGTAGATGGTTTATAAATTCAGATTATCACAGTAGTGAAGTTCAAAGGATATTAATGTTAGCTCCCCTATTAGAAAGTTAAGAATCAGAGGATCTCACAGCTGATCAGGACCTCAGGGACATTATTTAATACAATCTCCTCCTCCTATTCCTCCTCCTCCATCTTCAGTGACTTACCCAGGGTCACACAGCTAGCAAGTGTTAAGTGTCTGAGGCCACATTTGAACTCAGGTCCTCCTGACTCCAGGGTGGGTGCTCTATTCTACAGTGCTACCTAACTGCCCCTTGAAGACCTTCAATGAAGTAAAACCCACCTGTCCCAAGCAATTCTATTCCACTTTTGAATAGCTCTAATTATTAAGAAGTTTTCCTTTAAACTAAGCCTAAATATTCTTCTTTGTAGCATCCATACATTCTCTGTATTTCTGGCTTCTGGAGACAAACAGCATATCAATTTATTTCTCTTTCCAGTTTTCAACCTTTCAAATAGTAGAAGGCAATGATTACACCCCATCTCTAAGTCTTTATTCCTTTTCTATGCTAAATATCTCCAGTTCCCTCACACTGATCTTCATGTAACATGCATCAAGCTCTTCCCCATGCTGGCTATCATCCTCTGGATATTCTCCAACTTGTAATATCTTTAAAATGTGGGATCCAGAAACCAAACTGTTTCAGGTAACTTCTAGGATTCTAAAAACCTGAGTGACTATCATGGGTAATGCTGATTGGCAGCACAAAGTTTCTTTTCCTAAGACTTAAGGGATAAAATTCATATCTCACAAACATTTTAAAGATGGAAATGGATTTAATTAGTAAATTAAAATCCTGCGTGTTATGTAAACTGCTCTAAGCACTTAATGTGTATCCAAGACTGAGCCATAAATCTTAATTGAGAATATTTAGTTTAACAATGGGTAGCTGGGAATGTTGATTTGTATTTAAAGAAAACAAAGTTATTCAGCCCAAACTGCCTGAAGGCTGCAATTACTCACTCTTTAGAGCTACAGACTTCTAAAACGCCAACTTGGGTGTTTTGATAAGATTATGATGCACTTCTATTTCAAGTATGTCACACATATGGATTTTAAAACAAACAAGCTAGTCATTTATAGAACAGTGCTTGTTTTTCACCAACATAAAAACAAATCACCAAATTCAACAACCAATAGACTACTGAGCTTGGATTCAGAAAGTCCTCAGTTCAAAAGTCACCTCAGATGTTTCCTAGCTCTATTACCTTAAGATAGTTCCTGTGTCTCAGTTTCCTCATCTGTAAACTGAATAGGTTGGACAAGATGGCCTCTAAGGACTCTTTCCACTTTAAATCTATGATCCAAAGTGACAACCATTCAATGTCTTTTTTTTTTTTTTTAGTGAGGCAATTGGGGTTAAGTGACTTGCCCAGGGTCACACAGCTAGTAAGTGTGTGTTAAGTGTCTGAGGCTCGATTTGAACTCAGGTACTCCTGATTCCAGGGCCGGTGCTCTATCCACTGCGCCACCTAGCTGCCCCAATGTCCTTTTTAACATCCCCAAACTCAACGAAAATTCTGATAGGCAGAACTCACCCTAAGAAAAGACTGTTGGTGGTAAAATTCACCATTCTTTACCCATTAGTCCAGTGCTTTCTTCCATGACAATGATGTCCAGGTAGTTCCCTGCCTACTACCCTGAATCACTAAGTGCTTACTATCATTCCTCTTCCCTTTCTTCTATCGATATTTACTTTACAGAATCACAGTACTGGAAGAAATCTTAAGAGACCCACTATTACACAGATTTTTAAACTAGGATCCAAAGAGGGTCTGAGAACTTGGCTGGGAAAATAAAATACATCTTTATTTTCACTAATCTCGAACTGAAATTTAACATTTCTTTCAATTATCACTGCCAGAGGGTCCATGACACGAAGAAGGGTAAGAACCCAATTCTAGTACCAGGAGAACCCCTCATTTTATACGTAAGAAAATAAAGACACAGAGATGAAGGGATGCAGCCAAGATCATAGCACTAGGAAGTGGCAGTGATAGAAACAAAATATGAACCCAGGTCTTTGGAGTGCCTAATTTAATGTGCTTTCCACAACACTGTGTCAGCTCCACTCTTAACAAAGTCCTGGTCTTTTGTTTATTTGTTTTAATTAAATGCCTAGCTAGCTAATGGAATAAATTACTGCCTAGCACAGTTCCTTGCCCATAGAAACATTTATTATTAAGCTTTTTTTTAGAATGGATAAGTTACTCTGTTGAATTGCTAGCCATGTTGTATTTGGAACCAAAGGATCTGATTTTGAATCCTGATTCTTGTTTCCTTTGTAGTATTTGTTTGGGAGAAGTCCCTTTCTCTCTAGCCTTTGTTTCCTTGCCTATGAAATGAGGGGGTTGGACTTGACATTTCGAGGTCCCTTTTGCTGGCACTAAATCTATGATAATGTGATGACAAAGACATTATCTTGCCCAGGTGAAATATACACATGTGTACAATATACAGGGGCAAATAGGTGGTGCAGGGGATGGAGTGCTAGGCCTTGAATCAAGAAATATCATCTTCCTGAGTTCAAATCTGGCCTCAGACACTTACTAACTTGTGTGCCCCTAGCCAAGTCCTGTTTGCTTGAGGTTCCTCATCTGTAAAATGAACTGGAGAAGGAAATGGCAAAATATTCCAATATGTTTGCCAAGAAAACCTGAAGTAGGGTCATAAATAGTCAGGCACTACTGAAAATGTTGTTTGTCCTTCTCTCAAAGAGGACCAGGACATCTGTAGGTAATGTCATGACTTGCAGTGAATTGGATTTAAGTGAGGGAGGGCTATGGAAAATCACCAGCATCACTCTGTCCTCCAGAGCCATTTGGATCCAGGAGGAAGATAAATATCAGGATGACTGGAGGTGGCCTGGGGTGTCTGAGGCAATCTGGATTAAGTGAATTGCCCAGGGTTACATAGATAGTAAGTGTCAAGTGTCTGAGGTTGGATTTGAACTCATGTCCTGCTAACTCCAGGGCCAATGCTCTATGCACTGCACCACCTAGCTGTCCTACTGAAAATGACTGATACAAGGTAGAGGGGGCTTCTCAGTGACAGTGCTTTACCACAGAGTGACTCAATAGTGAGAATTTCATATACCACAACAAGATGATGGGAGAGAGAGCTTTAAGTAACCAGGTCTTTTAGAACATAAATCTTGCCCTGTAGGTGGCCATGTGGGAGGATCAAATGAGATAATATGTAAAGTGCTTTGCCAACCCTAAAATGCTATATAAATACTCTGGATTTTTATTGTTACCTACTCTGCTCATACAGAAAGCCAAGCCTGCTTCTAGGAGAACCAGTTCTACAAATACAACAGTAATGATGATGATGATAATCGTAGGTGACATTTATATAGTGCTTTACTAGTTTTCAAAGCACTTTCCTAGCCTTGTGAAGGAGGTAGTCCACGACCTCTGCAAATAGAGTTTCTCTCCCTATTTACTATACTGAAAATGCTTAGTTTTCTATGTAGAACAGAAAAAATAGAACAAAGAAACAAAAAGCCCTCCTTCCCCAATAGCACAGATTAGGAATAGTTTTAGGGAAGACCAATATAAATTAATAAATTGCTGAATCTGAGATTTTATTTTGAAGTGATTCAAAGCAAGAAAACACAATGATATCAATGACTAAATACTGTTTTCATAGAGATCTCCAATGTGCTGAAATCCATACACATAAACACATATACATATTATATGTAATACTCTTCTAGAAGTAGCTTGTTAATTAATTGTTTAGATGTTATCATGTTCCATATAGTGAATAAGAGAGCTTGAAAATGGGTTAGGCATTCAGCTCAGGTTGTTTCTACTTTTTATTTCCTTAACATTATTTATTTTTTTTCATGGATAGTAACAAGGTAAACAATTCATGCCTACATCAATGTCGGAATCATAATGTTTTCCAAGTTAATGGGGTCCACAAAAACAAGGGGTTTTTGAATAGACAACTGAATATTTTTCTTTATCTATTTTATCTAATCTTATTCTAAGGCAGTCTGGTACAGGGAAAAGAGTGTGAAATTGAAAATTGACATACCCTTTTTATTTGTATTTATTAGTTATTGATTGAAAATTATATTTAATCACTGTAATCAGTAATTAGGAATTAGTTTGATTTACTACTTAACATTTGAGGCTATAAAATGGTTTGAATTCTTTGCTTTTTTTGCTTTCTTCAGTTGTTTCAGCTGTGTCTGACTTTTCATGACCTCATTTGGGTTTTTTGTGGCAAAGATACTGGAGTGGTTTGGCATTTCTTTCTCTAGCTCATTTTCCAGATGAGGAAACTGAAACAAACAGGGTTAAGTGACTTGTCCAGGGTCACACAGCTAATAAGTGTCTGAGGCCAGATTTGGACTCAGGAAGATGAATCTTCCTGACTCCAGGCCCAGAACTCTATCCACTGGGTTACCAAGCTGCCCTTGACTTTTTTTTTGGGGGGGGGGGTGAGGCAACTGGGGTTAAGTGACTTACCCAGGCTCACAAAGCTTATAAGTGTCAAGTGTCTCAGACCATATTTGAACTCAAGTTCTCCTAACTCCAGGGCCAGTGTTCTCTCTACTGCACCACCTAGCTGCCCCTGTCCTTGTCTTCTTTATAAGAGTTTAACTTCCTCATTTCTCTGTGCTACAGATGGGATTCACTGAGTCTATATGGCAATAAGATGTTCTGCCTGGCTATTAGCTCATCATGGGACCACTCTGGTGTACATGGTCACAGGACTTTGCAGACTTTCCAATGGATGTTGACTCTCTGTTTTCTCTTTATTATTAATGTAGGAAAGTACAGGGAATAAAACTGAGGCCCCCAAAACAAAAGTAGGGCACGCTGGTTTTCCCCTGAAGCCTGTGGCTCAGTACCTGCTTCCTGACATGTATGCCTCTGTTTACTGAAATATGCCTTCTTGTATGCAAGTAGCTCACCACAATGTACTTGTGAAACCCCGCATGTAATCACACCTAAGGGGTATGTAACTGCAGCTTGGACACTTGTTTTGGGCCCGGAGTACCAGAGGCTACTCTGCTTTGGGCCCACACGTCAATAAAACTGCTCTTCCTTATTCCTGAGTGTTGTTTGGGTTTCTCTGTCGAAGTTCCCTGTAACGCTATGAACTTTGGAAACCCCCCTTTTCAAGCAAGCCAGCATGATTATGCCAAATGTAAGCTCACCCTACAACTTTACGAACTGTATAAAACACTGCCCTGTCTGCTTTAATGCATTCTGCACCACTGAAGGGCTTATGACCTCAATTTATTGGCAACTATTAGCCTTGCTAAATAAATTGATCATGCTCAGAACTTTGTGCTTCAGTTTCTCTTCATCAAAGATTTTTATCATCATAAGAGCACTAACCTTGAGGTCATGGAACACAAGTTCAAATACAAAGTCTGCCACTTATTATGTGTGACTTTTAGTCAAGTTACTTGATCTCAGTTTCCTTACCTATGAAACAAAGCGGGGAAACTAGATGAATTCTAAAGTTCTTTCTAGTTCTAGATCTATAATCCTATAAGTGTCTTCTACTCATTCCTCACTAAAGGGAGATTTGCTTTACAGTTTCTTTCCATATTCTTCCCTGGGAGATAAATATACTTATTCTCTGAAATCATAAGTCTCATACCTTGCCTTTATGTCTTCCCACCTAACTCCTCTATCACACATTACATATCCCCTCTGCTGCTGGCACCAGCTTCTCTAGCAACATTGTCCTTCTCTAAGGGTCACTTATCCTGAAAATCCTGAGGACAGATTTTTGGGAAAACAGGTCATATCTTTCCAGACTAGTATTCTGCTCTCCACCCTTTATGCAGGTTTATGCCCCATGTGCTATTTTTAAGGAATCACTAAAACTAAGGATGAATATACAAGATTTAGAATCAGAAGACTTAGCCTTGAATTTTGGCTCTGCCATAAACTAGCTGTGTGACTCATGGCCAAATCAAATCAACCCTCATGGCCCTCAGTTTCTGCAAGTGTAAAATAAGGAGAGAGATCTAGATAATCTTTAAAGTTGCCTCCAGTTTTAAATTCCATGAATTTTGCTTACAGTTTAGACAGCCTATCCACAAGAAGAGAAGCAGCTAGGAGGAGCAGGGGGCAGAGCACTGGACCTGAACTTGGGAAAACCTGAGTTAAAATACAACCTGATATTTACTAGTTATGTGACCCTGAGCAAGTAACTTATCCTCTGTCTTCTCAGTTTCCTCATCTGTAAACTAGGGATATATATATATATATACACACACATACACACACATATATATATACATACATACACATATATACACACACATATACATACACATATAATACAGGTGCATACATATATAATATGTATATATAATACATGTACACAATATGTGCGCATATATTATATGTATATATTAAACACATATTATACATGTGCATGTGTTGCACATGTGCATATGCTATATATATTATATGCACATATATTATGTATATGCATATATTAGTGACCAGGCAGCTAGTGGGACAGTAGACAGAGCCCTGGACTTGAAGTTGAGAGGACCTGAGTTAAAATCTCACTTCAAACACTTACTAGCTATGTGGTCCTGGGCAAGTCACTTATCCTCAGTTGCCTTAAATATTTGGGGCCATCTCCAGTCATCCTGATATATATCTTGCTATCGAACCCAGATGGCTCTGGAGGAAAGAGTAAGGTTGGTGACCTTACACAAACCTCCTTCACTTAAATCCAATTCACTACAAGTCATGACATCCCAATATCCTGGTCCTCTTTGAGATCAGAGGACAAACAACTATATATCATATATATTTGTGTGTGTGTGTGTGTGTGTGTGTATGTGTATGTGTGTATAATGAGACATTTGTAAAAGATATTTGCAAAGTGCTTTGCAAATTTTAAAGCACTGTACTACGTAAAATCTAGCTATTATTATTATTTTTAAAAAAAGGTTGCTAACTCTAATCCTGCCATTTCCTTACTAACTTTTGCTAAATGTGCTAATAATATCACCAAAATACCAGTGGGTTAAAGGAGTATAGAAAGAAGAAAGAAAAAAAAATAGCAACAAGGGAAAATGAGTGGCTAATTTGTTAACTGAAAGTCTTTTTCCCCTTCATTAGATATATATTATCAGTGACACCAGTCACCACAATTTTTCCAATACTCATTTTGATAAGAAAAAGGATCTATCAAAAAAGTAGTTCTACTGTTTCAATGTGATTTGTGGAAAATATCCTGAGGCCATTCAATCTGATAAGTCACCCATATAAGAATGAAGTAAACTTTCAGTTCAAACAGGATTGTGTCTATATAGCTTTTCAAAACCTCAAAGCACCATATAAAAGTACTTTAAAAACATAACAACAATTTAGTCACTGGTATAATTTGCATAAGTAAATGAGGGTTTTCCCAGAATCCCAGGAGAATGTTCCTTCTGAGGCTTCTGAGCCTATAAAAATCTAATGGGGATGAAGAGCCTGTCCAATAAGAGCCCAATTTTTAGAGCAAATGCAGTATTCATGTGGAGACTTAGTGGGCCAGCTTCCAAAAAAATAATCTAGCATAGAGAGGCCCTTTCCTTCTTTGCTTCAACGGAATGTACAGGTATCCTTTGTTTCCTGTTGGCTTGCTCTTGGATGACTAAAACAAACACATTAACCAAAAAACATGTTTAATAGGATAATGAGCTACAACTGAATATGCATTCAAAAGACTAGAACAAACTCTCTTCAGTGATGATTTTCATATTAAAAGGAAGAAATGCTATTGGCCTCCCAGTGAAGGAAGAAGTGGCAGTGTTTAGCTACCTTCATCTCCCCATCAGAGTACCATGTCTGTCACCCAAAAAACCAATGAACATTTATTAAACACTTAATATACCAATAACTGCTAAAAAGGGCAAAACCAAACAAACAAAAAACCCTGAACACCCATGATCTAATGGGGAAGACAACATGCAAATATCTTATGCTCTCTCTCTCTCTCTCTCTCTCTCTCTCTCTCTCTCTCTCTCTCTCTCTCTCTCTCTTTCTCTCTCTCTCTCTCTCTCTCTCTCTCTCTCTCTCTCTCTCTCTCTCTCTCTCTCTCCCTCTCCCTCTCCCTCTCCCTCTCCCTTTCTCCTCCTCCCCCCATGTATATTTGAAAAATCGGAGGTAGGGCAGCTAGGTGGAGCAGTGGATAAAGCATTGACCTTGGATTCAGGAGGACCCGAAGACACTTGACACTTAACTAGCTGTGTGACCCTGGGCAAGTCACTTAACCCTCATTGCCCTGCAAAAAAAAAAGAAAAGAAAAAAGAAAAAGAAAATTCGGAGGGTGTCTTCTTATAAGGAAGGCACTAAGATTAAGGAAGACTGAGAAAGAGTTCTTACAGAAGGTGGGAGTTTAGCTAAAACTTGAAGGAATCTAGAGAAGCTAGCAGAAAGAGATTAGGAAGGAGAGAGTTCTAGGCCTAAGGTATAAACTATGAAACCCTTGGAGTCAAGAGATTGAGAGTCATGTGTAAGTGAGAGAAAAGTCTATATTTGGACTCTTCTCAGAGCCCTAAAGGGAGAGAGTGAGTCTGGTTTCAGGACAACAGCTTTATGCCCCCCACCCCCCAACCTCCCAGCAGAGGGCCACTCGGCACACAAGGCTTTGAGCTGAGGCTCCTGGGTCTTAGGTCTGATAAGGGCCTGAAGAAGGGCCTGGGTTTTATGGGAGTCAGGCTGGGCTGGGAGTTCACCTTGAGGCGCCCAAGGTGATCCCCATGTGACTCTGAGCTCAAGCCCTGACTTGAGTTTTGTTTTGAAAAGTTATATTTTTTTTTTTTTTTTTTACGGGGCAATGGGGTTAAGTGACTTGCCCAGGGTCACACAGCTAGTAAGTGTCAAGTGTCTGAGGCCGGATTTGAACTCAGGAACTCCTGAATCCAGGGCCGGTGCTTTATCCACTGCGCCACCTAGCCGCCCCGAAAAGTTATATTTACACAAGCACTGTTTGGTGGGGAATGGGGACATTTTTACTCCAGCATAGGGTTGGGGCCTAAGGCCGCAATCTGATTTGTTGGTTGGTAAACGGAACAATCTGATTGGTCAAAGCCCAAGACAGGTTTTCTTTCTTGAAGAGTTATGTATGTTAACACGGAATTGTTCTGAAGGGCACACTCTTGCCCATAATAGGTTAAGGCCTGGTATTGTAGTTTGTAAAATCTGATTGGTTAACTGGTACCACCTGATGGGTTCTTAGGCTGTTACTGTTATTCTGTATAAATAGTAACTGTAATAACTGTAATAATAGAAATGTAAATGAGGGTTATCAAAATTGGATTTTTTTTATGCTATTACTGTTTTCATCAGCTGTTTTGAGGGCAGCTAGGTGGTACAGTGGATACAGCATTGGCCCTGAAGCTGGGAGGACCTGAGTTCAAATCTTACCTCAGACACTTACTAGCTATGTAACCTTGGGCAAGTCACTTAATGTGATTGCTCAGAGGGGACCCCTTGAAAGGTATAAATAGAGGTGAGGGACCTCACTTTAGTACACTCTCCCGCACATTCAGAAGAGTGCCCATCTTCGCGAAGATGAATAAAGCCTTTACTCACCAACTGCTTCCTGCTTGGGATTTTTGAACAGCGACCTGCTAGCAACCCTAGAGCTGCCAACACTAGAGCTGCTAATACTAGAGCTGAGCAACACAAAGAACAGTTAGCTGTGTTTCTAACATAAGTAGCAGCAGTGAGGCCAGGAGAAGTGAGGTATAAGACTAGGAAGGTAGAAAGGGGGTTGGTTATGAAGGGCTTTAAAAGTTTAAGTATTTTATATTTGATCCTGGAAGTAATAGGGAGCTCTAGAAGTTTATTGAATGTATGCTTATGTCTCTCTCTGTTTTTTCTTTCCTGATCTTAGGGAAATGATTAGCAGAGACTGACTAGACTAGGTTGTGACCTTGTAAGTTTTAAAAGATAGACAGTCCTTAAAAGTTCTCCTCAGCAAGCAAAGCTTTTAGCAGCAGTAGCTGAATCTGACGAAGAGCTAGGTCTTAGGGGTGACTTGCTTGACCCAATCCAATAGTGAATCAATCAATCAAGTTGGCAGCTGAAATGCCTTCTAAAAGCAAGAGAGTGGCTCATCCATTAGTTATGCATGCCCATGGCAAACTTGTTGTGGACTTTTTGAAGAAATAAATAGACTCCCTGAGACAGAAAATACCCTCCCTCTAGGTTGAAGGGGTTGGAATATTTTATAGTAACTGCTTTAAGTGTGAATCTATTCTACCCAGGGACCAAGAAAATATGTATTGAGAAGACTGCAACTTGGTTCAAGGGCATATGTTTTGTATTTTGGTTTTTGCTATACTTCCTTACTAAATATGAATTATACAGTTACTAAATTATAAATATATAAATGGTTAATCGATATTGGTAAGATGTTAACCTCTTGATTGATACTAGTGGAGCACAGTGGATGCTGTTGTTGTTTGTCCTTAAACCTCAAAGAGGACTATGACAGATATCATGAATTGCACTGAATTGAATATAAGAGGGGAAGGGCTGTGCCAAGTCATCAGTTTAACTTTTTTCTCCAGAGCCATCTGATCCAGTGACAAGATATGGTAGAAGAATGACTGAGGATGGCCCAGGATATTTAAGGCAGTTGGGGTTAAGTGACTTGCCCAAGGTTACATAGCTAGTAAGTGTCTGAGGTAAGATTTGAACTCAGGTCCTCCCAGCTTCAGGGCCAATGCTGTATCCACTGTACCACCTAGCTGCCCCCAAAACAGCTGATGAAAACAGTAATAGCATAAAAAAAATCCAACTCTCAGGAGTCCCTAGATCCCTGAGGAGAGCAATAGCTCGTCAGTGGACCAAACTTGCTATTCTTTGTTCAAGTGTGGAGAGTGAGTCCCAGAACCAGACCTACATAAATCGTATGGAAAATGTAGCTATTTTCAATGAAATGAAATGAATAAAATGGTGTTTATTAGGTATTTACTACATGCCAAACACTGGATAGATCTGGAGTGAAACATCAAGAGGGGTAATATTGAGATTGAAGGTAGTAAAAGAGAAGCGAATGGGGAAATGGGGAATAGAGTTTTTTTTTAAATGACAGTTGGGAGTTCAGAATGACTCAGAAAGGGAGAGTATGAAGGGGTGAGAGAGTATACTAATCACTGAGGAGTGAGTGTAAGCTTTGAATAATCCATAGGTGGAAGAGAAGTTCACTGAGGGATAAGGGACTGAAGGGTGCATTCCCCCACCCCAAAAAGACTCCCATCTATGCTAACTTTACTGTCCTTTCTCTCTGCTCTTGCTCCTCATCTCCACACTCCATAGCCTCCCTCTACCTACCACACCAAAACAAAACAAAACAAAACAAAATAAAACAAAACAAAACAAAACACAATCTTCAAGTGAAAGCAGAAGGGACTAGTAACCTTCATAGCAGCCTTGGGGGCTTGGCTTGAGACTTCCTACATATATATAGAGAAGACCTTTGCCCCACTCTGCCCACCCACTCATGTGTTCATCCTGGGTGTCTGCCTTTCATCTCTCCACTCAAATAATACATTTCTTTCCAGCCCCACATGTTTCCTATCCTCTCCACTCTGTGTTCAAGTCTACCCCCACCTTTCCCTCTTCTTCCTCTTGGCTCTGGCCAGGATCCCATGTGGCTGCCTGTGGTCCTGGTTGTTCCTTCTTTCATTTCTCTGTCCCCACCCCGACATGTGAACTATGTACTTGTCCGTCCCTGCATGGGTCATGGCCCCCTTTCTACCTCCCATTCTTCCCAGCTCCTAGGGCAAATTCATAGTACATAAAAATCACTTTACATAGAGGTCTACAAAATAGTCCACTTATGTAAAGCAAGAACTATCTGTATATTTAAGTCTCTTAGTATGAGGATGAGGGTAAAGATGGTGAGTCTGTTGTAATAAACTACCTAATAAAGGGCAGAAATTATCTTTTCTACTAGTACATCTATTCCCTCTATTATTCTTTCTTGGAATCTGTTCATCTCACCTGAGACATTTACTAGCTGTGTGACCCTGGGTAAGTCATTTACCCCCAACTGCCTTAAACATCTGGGGCCATCTCCAGTCATTCTGATCTATATCTTGCCACTGGACCCAGATGGCTCTGGAGGAGAGAGTGAGGTCAGTGACCTGTCACTTAAATCTAATTCAGTGCAAGTCATGACATCACCCTGATGTCATAGTCCACTTAAAGTAAGAAGGACAAACAACAAACAACAACAATCTTCTTCTTCCCCCTTTCAGAATCCTACTGAAATAAAACAATAGCATGATCATGCAGCTAGTGTGTGTGTGTGTGTGTGTGTGTGTGTGTGTGTGTGTGTGTGTGTGTGTGTTAAACTTCTTTGGAGAATTTGGTCATTGTAGAATATAACATGAAAAAATACCTAATAATAAAGAAAATTATTTTGATGGTAACATTAGTAGCTCTGAAGACCGATAGTATGAACACTAATTTAGTTGCTGTAAAATACATTCCATAAATAAAGCCTTTTCCCCATTTATTTCAACACTGAAATTAGAATTTAAAATTACTAAGGCTAAGGTTATTCCAATTACAGGAAAGAACATATAAATTAAAATTTAGGTCTAATCTCTAGGTTACCAAATTACACAGTCTGTACTTCATTTGCTTGTAATGTCACTAACATAGTCACCTTTCACGATAAAATATTCTATACAACTCTAGATAAGCACAGATGGGATTGCTTTGTTCCCCATTAGGTCCTTTTTATGTGGTCATAATCTTGTTTATTCCCTTGTTCCTTTTTCTCCCTACCTTCTACCAATACTGAAATGCTAGCATTTCAATCTGTCTTTTAATTTTCAACTCTACAATGAATTTCAATTGTATGCTGGATCCAAGACCAAACAACATGAAGAAAAGAGTTGTTAACTGTATTACTTTTTATATGAAGTTTACTCCATGGATTACATGAAAAGATTGATTTATTCCAAGCCTCCATGAATTGAATTCTCTCTAATAAAAATGAAACCACTTCTCAAGGAAATAAACTTTTTCCACCTTCCTGAAACTTCAAAACTGCTGAAAGGCTAGCAAACTACATTGATTTTCACAGATTCAAAAGTAAAATGCTTTTGTTATGATGTCAAATTAATAATTTCCGTCACTTTTCTCCTGCTTCCTCTATAACCTGAATGGTCAACATGGAATTAGAAATCAAGTGTTTAGTTATGCGTGTATGCATGTCTACATGCATGTATGTATACAGATGTACACACATGCACCTGTGTGTTATATTTGTTCCATATGCACACACATGAACATATGATACATACACATGTGTACATACATACACACAATTTTATATTTGACAAGGTGTTTGTGAGCTATGAACTATGTGGTAATTCTTACTCGCTGAAAAAAAAATCAATATGAGGAATCAGTGAGGTGATAAAACAACCAAAGTTAGGAATAAAATATGATAGCATTTAGAGATTTCTCTCTCTTTTTAAACTTCAAACCAGAATATGTGTGGCTATGGATCGGTAATAATATTCAAGAGAAATGATGCCATGATCCCACAAATAAAGTGAAACTAAGGGTTGAAACAATTTTTTGTTAATTTAAGGGGGAAACCCCCCCCCCGACTTTCTTTCCCTGAAAGGTACCAGTTATACTTCTATTATCCAGAAAGAAACTTTAAAAAAACTCTCTCTAGGGGCAGCTAGGTGGCGCAGTGGATAGAGCACTGGCCCTGGAGTCAGGAGTACCTGAGTTCGAATCCCGCCTGGCCTCAGACACTTAACACTTACTAGCTGTGTGACCCTGGGCAAGTCACTTAACCCCAATTGCCTCACTAAAAAAAACAAAAAAAAACAAAACAAAAACAAAACAGAAAAAACTCTCTCTACTTCTCTATGCCAAGGTTTCTTTTAAAAATATATACATATAAAAGAGGCAGCTAGGTGACACAATGGATAAAGCACCAGCCCTGGATTCAGGAGGACCTGAGTTCAAATCCGACCTCAGACACTTGGCACTTACTAGCTGTGTGACCCTGGGCAAGTAACTTAATCCCCATTGCCCTGCCCCCCCCAATATATATATACATACATACATACATATCTCAATAACAATTTTAATATTTTTGCTCTGTAATCCTACGTATTTTTTAATGTTTAAAATAAACACATTTAAATAAAAAATAAAACATGTAAATGTGATTCTGAGGAGTCTATTGGCTTCACCAGACAATCAAAGGGGTCAAGGACAGGACAAAGGTTAAGAATTTTTGCTCTATACCCTTCATTAATTATTTCATTGTCATTTCAAAGAGTCTGTTTTGATATAGGGCATACCATGACAAATTTAGTCCAGGATTAGTTGGTATACTTTCTTAGAATGTTAAGTCAATTTAGGAGTTTATAATTTCTGTACAGAATTTCAAAAGTGGCCAGAATCAAGAGAGTTGTTGGTAGCGAATTCTAGTCTTCCTTTTTGGTTTAATTCAGGCTAAATATGGACTGGTTTAAGGTATTGGTTCAAGGATTAGCAATGGGTTCAGTAGACTGGCAAGAAATTAAAATGTATTTCAAATAAATATACTTCACTGTCAATCAGTCAATACCTTTATCTAGAGATTAAGAATTTCACCATTAAAATCACAAGATCAGGTACTTTAAGCATAATAATTGTATCAGTATAGCAGAAGTGATTCAGCAAAAACTGCTTCAACATATTGCATTCACTCATATAACTCTGGTACCATTATGAAAGGCCTATTAACTGGGACAATTAACTTTTGTCCCATGTACTTTCATTTATGATTTCTTGAAATAGAGCTTTTTTTTTTCTTCTTGAAATAGGCCATTTTTTTGGCCCATTTCTTACCTAGCTTTAAATCAGTGGCTGGGTGTTGCTTCAGATAAATTGAGATTTGGGAAAGACCTTTTAGCTTAAAAAGACCAAGGTCTCCTGTAGCATCTAGGGCCATCTCCAGTCATCCTGAACTATGTCTTGCCACTGGACTCAGATAACTCTGGAGCAGGGAGTGAGGTTGATGACTTCGCACAGCTCTGCCTTACTTAAATTCAATTCACTTGCAAGTCCAGACATTACCCTCCTGATGTCATTGATTCTCTTCCAGAACAAGGAAGATCAACAAACTAATGATCGCTTTAGTACCATTATAAAAGGTCTATTATTCAAGAGACTAAAATGTCCACATTAAACAGATATAAAGTGACTCTAGAAAGAGAATAATTTCTCACAACCACAATAATGGGCCCCATTAAATTAAATTTTGGTTACATTTATATTTAAATTGAAAAAAGTAAATATATAGTATTTTCTTTCTTTAAAACTTAAGATATTTCATAAGTCTTGAATGCATACTTATCATTTCCAAAAAATCTTTGGTCAACATCACACGTACTTACCAACTGGATCTTTTTGATTCTGAAAGAGGATTTTGCTATTACTGCCATCCATATTTGCCATATTGATAGTGTTTCCATCAGTCCAGTAAAGTTTCCTTAAAAAGAAAAAGGAATTCATCAAACATGAGGCTTGCTAGACCTATCTATAGAGGTAAATATAAAGAAAAAAAACACTAAGGAAAATAATAAACCAATAATCATACAGGACAGTCAAGCCTTCATGTGGTGGGGTTGAGGAAGGGCACTCTGGCTTTTTTTGTAGGTTTATTGAAACCATCTACTGTGGTAAACATTTTTTTTCTTTAATTAAAAAAAATACCTTTCACATTTGGTCTACTTCAAGCAGGTATTAACTAAGCAAAAGTTAGTGCAGGAGTTTGGAGGTTTTACTCCAGAGAAGAGGAGTAAAGGAGTAGTGCCCCTAGACTTCCCTATGCCTTTGCAGTTTTCCTCTTAACCAATACTGCTTCTTCACATTCCCTTGTACAAACTACCTAGCTGCTATTATTACCTTTTTCAGTAATTGGTTTTTCCCCAGGGGAAAGAATTAGGCTCTCCCAACTATGATGTTAAATAACCCAAGAAACTATTGCTATATATGGTAGGAGTGCCTATTTTATTTAAGGAACTTGGAATAAAAGATTATATACATATGAACAATACATATAGGTATGCATGTATATATGCACATGATGTATTATTGTACATGTATCTGGGTATGCATGCATGTGTATGTATGTATATATGTCTGTCTGTCTGTCTATCTATCTATCTGTCTGTCTGTCTATGCTAGATTAAGCTGGTCTTTAAGGGGGCAGGTTGATTTTGCTTCCTTGCTGCCTGAGGTACAAATAATTTAGTCCAGGAAGAATTGTGATCCCAAGTTCCACTTTGCTTATTGTTACATTGATGGATATGCTTTCCTGATTTTTTGCTGTGATGCTGCTGTAAGAAGAGCTAGATTGTTTTATTATAATGTTACATCCTTTTAAGTATGTTCTTTTAGCTCCTAATTATTAAAGTAGCTTGTAATTGAATTTTATGGTTCATGAATGCCTATTGCATTTTAAGACCTTGAACCTAAAGGGTTGGACTAATCCTAATTTAGGCTTGTTTTACAATAATGGTAGCTGCATTATCCAGCAACCAAAATTGGTTATGGGGCATTCATTCTCATTCTCTCCTTTTCTGCTTATGAAGCCACAACAGGCCATCAAAAGAGCTCTGTGGAAAAGAAAGGCAACAATAAATAAATATTCTGAAGAGAGAATGAAATTGGAAATAAATCCTTCCATACCTTCATAACTAACAACTTTTCATAATTTTGTGCTCTCAAAAACCAATGAGAGAAGAGGGACAATGAGATCTGTTTATCTCTCTGTCTACTATCTAGGACAGGACCTGGTATCATGACTTCATTGTTGTGGGAAATTTGGGGGCAGCTGGGTGGTACTTGAATGGATCATCAGGCTTTGAGTCAGGAATATTCAAATTCAAATCCAATCTCAGAAATTTAGTAGCTATGTGACCCTTGGCAAGTCACTTAAACCATATTTGCCTCAGTTTCTAGCATCTTTAAAGTTGGGATAATAATAACACTTCCCTCTAAGGACTGTTGTGAGGATCAAGTGAGGTATGTAAAGAATTAATTGTTATTTGAGTGTAAATTATTACAAATTGTTTAGTACAGTATCTGGCACATAGTGCTAGATAAAGGTTAGTTATTATTGTTGTTGTTGTTATTGTTATCATTATTATAATTAGCATCATCAATAATTCAACATCTTCTGGGTAAAGAAACTCTAAATAAAGCAGGCTGACAGGTTTGCTGCAATTTATGATTTTAGAAACTTAATTATATGTATATATAAAATATATATGTTTGTGTGTGTAATATAATCATAAAGCAACATACTGTAAATCTTAATTTTATCAACATTTTCTCTTTTATTTCTTTTCCTGTTACTTTTAGAAATATAAGTTAACAAAATGCTACAAGTATATAATACTTGTTTTTATAAAGTTGTCAGAAAACTGTGACCTCTATAGATATCTATCTTGTCATATTCCAGAGATATAATTTCTAATTAGCCCCTAAGCCCTACTATATTTAAGCCTGACTGCATTGTTACATGACGTTTGATATTAAATCATGGTAAAGTTTTCCAAAAATCTAGAAACAATCATACTTTACCCCCTGACTGGGTGAGCCGCAAGGCATTGTGGTTTATCGATTCCATGTATAATTGAGGTTTTCAAAGAACCATCTAATCGTGCCACATTAATTTGGGTTTCATCAAATTCTGAGCTAATCCAGTACAAATTTCGGGATACCCAATCCACAGCTAGCCCTCTGATGCTCTGAATATCTGTAAGAGAGGAAAGAGAAAATTAGAAGTGAATGAAGTTCCTCATTCTGTTGGCTCTGGCAACTAAGTCATTTTCTGTCTCAGAGAAAATTTAATTTACACTTTAATTTGTTAGCTAAAATTGTACAAGATTGTAATCTCATTCCCTTATCAGCCCTTCTTGAGGTATGAATAATCATTAATGTCTTACTGCTGAGCCAGTTGAAAACCTGAAGCAACAATTAGCATTGAAATTACACTAACAGTCAATGAGTCACTAGTAAACACTTAGGAGTAAAAATAGCCAGTAATCTCATTGTCCAAGGCCACCCAAATGCAAATCAGAGTAATCAGTTCTCCAGTTGGTAGCACATTTTTCTTGTTTGGAGAAAGAAAGCATTTTCTTGTCAATAACAAATGAGCTGTGTACCTTAAGCTCCAGAAACTAATTTGATTATTTTTTTTTATCTCCATAGTAAAATTGGCATTACTTAAAATAGGTCACTTTTGTTGACCTGCATATGCCCATTTTATGTAGAAATAAAATGGAATGATTCAACTTCTAAAAGATTCACCAGAGTTTTACATCTCTCAGAGTAGGTAATTAACAGGAATTGACAGTGATAGGAAGGGAGGAAAGTCCTTTAACATTCCTAAGACAAATTACTGAGCTCTAATTAAGATTGGATTCATTAAGTCAAATCTGAATATTTGGTTTGCTGTTTCTTGATCATACAATTAAGGGATCTAAACTCCAAATGTTTTAATTAGAAGGAAAAAAAAGTCTAAAAAGCTTTAGAAAGCATTAAGGTAAAAAGAGAGCTAATTTAGAAGCATTCTGACCTGGGATGTACGAATGTTTTCCATTACTGCTTTGTGTGTTGTCTGCAGTCTCCAAAAGCCTGTGACATTTTCCATTCATTATACTCCTTAGAACTTATTTTGCATCCTCCCCTCACTTCTTTTGAAATATATATATATGTATAATAATTGAAGAAGAATCTTTTAATGGGACATTTTTAGGAAATATATAAATGAAGGCTGACATGGACTACTCCTACAGTATATAGAAAGAAGCAGAACCTTGAAAGCAGGTGACTTAGGCAATTGCTCATGTGGATCTGAGGGGTGTTAAGGACTGACAACCCCCACAAATTTCACAAATAACACATGAATGCAGTTTTAACCACTTAATTATTCCTTGGGATTAAGGTTTTTTGCCTCCTGAAGGGCCCTTTTAAAATGTTTCTTATTTGAGACCAGTTAACAATTCAGCACATAGGTAATGAGATTAGCTAGCTGTTACCCAGCAAGGCACTGAAGGAATAGAATGTAGTTTAGCATATTTTGGTGTGACATAGTATTCTCATATGGAATTCTGTACAAGAAAGGCAGGTCTGAATAGGGTACTATTTGGGGAGGTCAAGGTTATCCAGAAGACACTGATTCCTAATTGGTCTCCTGCCCTCAAATTCCTTCCCATTCCAATTTCCCATAAATATACCAGATTAATATTCATAACACATAGGTCTGACCATGCCACTGCCCAAAGCTTTAATGACTCGCTTTTGCCAATAGGATAAGACACAAATATCTCTGTTGGGCATGTAAAGCCCTTCACAATCTGGTTCCAACCAACTTTATAAGGCTTCTTGCATATTCCATTCCTTTATCAACTCTTATAGCACCTTAATGGCCAGTCAAACTGTTATTGCTGTTTTCCCTGCCTGACATTCTATTTTCTATCTTTGAGTCTTTGCATAAGGATATCTCCATAGCTAGAATGTACCCCCTCCTTGTTTCAATCTATTTGAATCCTGAGCTTTCTTTAAAGTTCAACTGAAGAGGCATATCCTACTAGAGGCTTCTCCTGATGCCTCTCTTTCCCCCAATTACTATTACTCTCTCCCTAATTTCTTTGTATTTACTTTGTATATATCTTATATTTACTTGGCTATTTATCCTGTCTCCTCCCTTCTTCTCCTACCACCCACAAATAAAATGTAAGTTCCTCTGGGGCAGTTTGTTTCATCTTTATATACCTGGGATCTTGTACAGTATCTAATTTTTAGTATAAACTTAATGAGTGTTAAAGGAATGAATGAAGAAGTGCTTGGTAAGTGTGAGCAGCTGTGACATATATAATAAATAAGGAACTCTGGAAAACAATAGACCTGTATGACCTACTCACATGGCAAGAGGAAGGAACAACAGATGGCCAGCATGAGTGTTCCAATGGCACCTTTGCAAAGTCAAAAATAATGAAGGTTTCTACCATTTGGGGTGCTCGTTGTAGTGAACTTTGGGGAGAACATGAACAAGAGTTGCATATTATTGGCAGGTCAGGAACAGTTAAAGAACTGCTTCCTTGGAGGTGTTTCCCAAATTAAATAGATTACAGATCCATTTGGGAAAATTAATGCTTGTGGATGAAGTTCAGAAAAAAAAATGGGCAAGGTATTCAATTTAATTCAACAAACATTTCTTGAACACATGATTGCATTGTACTAAATATTGTGATGCATGCAAAGGCTTAAAAAAAGACATGTTCCCTATGCTCAAGGTATTTATGATATAGGACTGCCAATAAGATTCATGTAAATCAACTATAATATAATGTGGAAAGAGATAACCTATATTAGAGAAGTATGAAATGCTATAGGCACACAAGTGATAGAAATTACCTTTTCAGTACAGTGATTGACAAGGGCTCCATGGAGGAGGTAGCAGTTGGCCAGAGTCATAGAAATAAAATTTAAACAGGTAGCCTTGGAGAAAAGGAGGTATGATGTTCTAGGCAAAAGGAGTAGCATGGAAAAAAAAATACAGAAGTGACAAGGGGAAAGGTGATTTTGGAAAACAGCAAATTGCCTTGTTTTTGTTGGGGTGTATAGTACATATAGAGGTGATTAGTGGGAAAGAAGCCTAGAGAGGAATGAGGCTGGGGAAGAGAAAATAGAGCTTGGCAAGCAACTCCTTGGGTGCTGAGGGAGAGGAAAAGGTAGACGATTTTGAGATTTAAAGCCTAAATGACCAGGACAATAGACTAGACTGTGATGAAATGAACAAAGTAGGGAAGTTGGGAATAGGTATAGGTTTTAAGAATAGGAGCATGCTTGTGAAAATAGTAAACATGGATAAGAAAAGGAGAAAGATAGAATCTTGGGGAATGCCTCAATTTAGTGGGTAGGAGGAAGGAGAATGTAAGCAGAGAAGTGGGGAAAAGAGAGGGTGAGAAAAGTAAAGAAGAGGGGGAAAGAACAGAGGGGTATATACCCAGTGAGATAGAGAACCCACATGATATCACAGAAGCCAAAGAAAGAGTTTTAAGAAGAAGGAGGTTTCAACAGATTGGGGAATGATGCTTAAATTCTTCCAGTCCTCAAATGATGAGGAAAAAAAATGAAAGTTTGTTAGGGAATGACATCTCCAAAAGATACCAATCCTCAAAGTATTCAATGAGCACTAAAATCACAACGATCAGAGGATGTCTTAAGTTACCGTGTCTGATGCTAGAACTATTATGGCATAACGGGGGAGAATTCTTATGTTCTCCTTCAAATGACCAAAAAAAAAAAAAAGAATAGTAAAGGTTCAGATGATTAAAAAAACCCCCAAAACTGTTTTTGGCACAATTCAGCTGTGCCTGAATGAATGGTATTTGTTTTAGGTGTCCTACTCCCATCTACTCTCTTCCTCATCATTATCATAGTCCTAAACTTCTATATCTTTCATTCTCTCTGAATCAGTTTTTAAAGAACAATTATTTTTAGTTCAGATATTAATGCTATAATTAAACATGGTATCACTCAAAATGAGTTAATAGTATTCAGTTTCAATTGAATTTCTTTGAGTAAATGGCTATCAACCCCAAAGAGAGGCAGACTTAAATTAGTGGAGGGGAGTAAAGAGCTGACCCTAGGGTCATGTGAGAAAATAATTATTAATAATGGTTCCCCTCCCATTCCCCCCTCCCCTGCCCTTAGGAACTCCGACTGGTCTCTTTCAGAACCTGCCCAAAGGTAAATTAGAGATAAAGCTCTGTGACAAGTTAAAACCACACCTATTTATCCTTACCTATTCACCTTGCCCTCAGGGGGTCTGTCTTTTCTAGATCATGATGTCATCATGGTAGAGCTCATTTTAATATGGACTACCCTCAAGTCATGTCAATCAATGGAGCTGAATGATGTTAACCAATAAACTTTGATCAATGTGTGGTGGCCTGCCTCTACCTGAAAGAGGATAAAAAGTCTCTGGGGGGGGGGCAGCTAGGTGGCACAGTGGATAGAGCACCAGCCTTGGAATCAGGAGTGCCTGAGTTCAAATCCGGCCTCAGACACTTAACAGTTACTAGCTGTGTGACCCTGGGCAAGTCACTTAACCCCAATTGCCTCACACACAAAAAAAAAAGTCTCTGGGGACAGAAGGGTTGCTCTCTTACTCTCTTATGCTGATCTCTCACTCTCTTACCCTGAGCTCCGTCTCTTTCATACCTTCCTAGGATTCTTCATGTTGGGTATGTAACTGTTCAGTCCTATAAGGCCTATAACTAGTGGGGAAAGTCAATTTGACATGTGGTCAATACTTTCGTAATATGATCTTAATTAATAATAAATGCTTACTGGCAAAACTGGTACAATAGCCTTTAATTTATAAGTAGCAATATATTTTTTGGAAACCCCAGCTAGTAGGCTTCTGCCAGTTGCGGAAGACCATGGATCAAGTTTGTTAGGGAATGACATCTTGAAGAGCCACAGGCCACAGTGTGGCTGTGCAGTCTGATACAGGAGCTGCAGCTCCTGCTGCAACGAGGACATCGAAAAACTGTGCTCTCTGTTGCCTGTCGGTTCCTGCATCTCATTCGTTTTTCTTCCTCCAGAGCTTGGAGGCCCATCTCAGCTGCTTGCAAGCTGCTCCTGAGTACTGAACTCCATCGGGCACGGTCCTTGGCCATCTCCTCCCAGTTGCCGGTGTCTCTTCACAGAGCTCTCAAGTCTCCCTTGCATACATCTCTGTAGTGAATCTGGGGGTGTCCAGTAGGTCTTTGGCCTGAGGCTAACTCACCATAGAGTAGGTCTTTACGAATGCGCCCATCTTGCATGCGGTGAACATGACCAAGCCAGGACAGCCGTCTTTGTTTCAGTAACGTGTAGATGCTCAGAAGTTGTGCACTTTGGAGCACTTCTGTGTTGGTGATCCTATCTGACCAAGATATGTCAAGGATGCACTGAAGGCAGCGCATGTGGAAGCTGTTAAGCTTCTTCTCTTGTCTAGTGTATGTAGTCCATGTTTCGCTGCCATACAGTAAGGCACTCAGGATGCATGCTCTATAGACAGCAAATTTGGTTCCTCTTGTCAGTTTACTGTTTGCCCAGACACACTTGGCAAGCTTAGACATGCTTGAAGTAGCTTTCCCAATCCTCTGATTGATCTCAGAATCAAGTGACAAATTGTCACTGACAATAGAGCCAAGACACGAGAATTGGCTTATGACATCCAACTGGTAGCTACCTATGTGTATCAATGGAGGTAACATAGCACTCTGACACATGACTTTAGTCTTTTTAAGATTAATGGTTAGGCCAAAGTTCATGCAAGCTTGGGAGAAGCAATCCGTCGAGGTCTGCAATTCATGCTCTGAGTAACAGGCAAGTGGGGCATCATCGGTGAAAAGCAGGTCTCTAAGAGTGCTACCTCTCACTCTGGTTTTGGATCTCAGACATGAAATGTTGAACAGGCCTCTGTCTGACCAGGAATGCAGATAGATGCGATCAGTTGACGAACCAAAAGCATAACATAATAGCGTGGAGAAGAAAATTCCAAACAGCGTGGGAGCAAGCACGCATCCTTGCTTGACTCCGCTGTTTATGCCGAATGCTTCAGAGGTGTTGCCTTCGAACTGTACAACACCCTGCATGTTGCAATGAAAGGAGCGAATGAGGCTATGGAGTTTAGGAGGGCAACCAATTCTTGAGAGAATTTCGAAAAGACCTCTGTTAACCGTATCAAATGCTTTGGTCAGGTCTATGAAGGCAATGAAGAGGGGTTTTCTTTGTTCTCTGCACTTTTCTTGCAATTGGTGAAGAGAGAAAATCATATCGATAGTTGACCTCCCTGCGAGAAAGCCACATTGCGAATCGGGGTAAACATGGTCGGCAAGTTTACGCAGTCTAAGCAAGATGACCTTGGCAAACATCTTCCAATGATGCTGAGAAGTGAAATCCCTCTGTAGTTGTTACAGTTACTCCTGTCTCCACTGTTCTTATAAAGAGTAACTATATGGGCATCACCCCAGCTATTCCCACAATATTTTTTTGTTTGTTTGTTTTTGTTTTTTTGCGGGGCAATGGGGTTAAGTGACTTGCCCAGGGTCACACAGCTAGTAAGTGTCAAGTGTCTGAGGCCGGATTTGAACTCAGGTACTCCTGAATCCAGGGCCAGTGCTTTATCCACTGTGCCACCTAGCCCCCCCCCCCCCACAATATTTTAAATGACACAGTTAGGAAGACCTGGATCAAAGACCACTACCTCTGACACATACTGACTGTGTAACCCTGTTCAGGACATTTAACTTCTCAGTCCCCCATGTAATTCATTTTAGCTAAATTTTAATTACAGGGAATTGCCTGTGGGACTGAGAAGTTAAGGTGAGCCCACCCACATTAAAGAAGAATTATTACATAAAGCCTATGTATGCATGATGGCATATATGACATGTAAGAAAATAATTATTAATATTATATTTTTAGGAAAGACCATACATCATTCTAGTCGCTCTCTCTCCCTCACCCCAGAAAGTTTAGTTCTTGCCCAGGATGAGCCCAGGTGAACAAAAGGAATACAGATTGATTCTTTTGTTTAGCTAGGAGAAGCTCACCTAGACTTTGGAATTTGCCCTCTCTAGACCATCCTCAAGTCATGTCAATCAATGGAACTGAATGAGACTATAACCAATTAGCTTAGATCAATATATGGTGATCTGCCTCTACCAAAAGAGGATAAAAAGCCTTGACCACAAGAGGCTTGCTCTTTATCTCTCTCTGCTCTCTCTCAACATAGATAAATATATACACACATGTATATGTATATATGTATATAACACACCTACTCCTCTTCCTGTCTTCCCTCTTCTCAAATAAGATATTAAAGCAATTTTCAAATATTCACTTCTTTTAGACACAAATTCTTCTCCCCACCCCTTTTCCAGACCCTTGTACTGGATAGTGACTGCACTGAAGGCTGTAGAAGGCAAGCTGGTTCTGAATTGTCACTTGATAAATTAATTTTATTGGTTAGTATATAGCATATAGTACATTAATCTAGTCCAACTCCCTCATTTTACATATGAGGAAACTGAAGCCTGGGGAAGAGAAGCTGATCTGTCCAAGGTAGCAAAATGAGTGAGAAGCAGGGCCAGGATTATAACCCATGTCTCCTAATCCAATGTTCTTTTCACTACACCAGAGTCTCATTGTAGAGTTAGATTGGACAGGATGGAAAAAAAAAAAAATCAGAAGCACAGCACCCATCCATCACCTCCTGCCAGAGAAATGATAGCCTTAAAATACAAAATGAGACACCAATATTAGGACATGGCCAATGTGGCAATTTGTTTTGCTGGTTTATTATTCCTATGGGAGTTGGGGGGGGCGGGGCACAGTGGGAAGAAGCAATAATAAATGCTTTTAAAATAAATATTGTTTAAAGTCCTCTAGCATAAGGTTTGATTGATAGCTTTGGCAGAGCAGCTAATGAGGTCAGAAGTAGGAGGTGGAAGAGCCAGGAATCAGGGTCTAAAAGGATGAAAAAGATGCCTACAGAAATATGCACAGCCCTTGGTTCACTTCATATTTCAGCAAACTTAATTTTTAGAAGGTGAGCTGTGAGACACCTATTTTAAGCTTTCAGACAGGCTGAAGGGTACCTCAGCAGCCAGAGCATGGGAATTATAGAGGAGGTAGGAAGAGGTGCTCCACCTTTTAGAAGAGGTGAGCATCCTAATTGAAAGAAAAGCCATGAAAAGCTATTGCCCACATAAAGCTATGAAAGAGAACTCTCCAAACTGATGAATTCTGTGTGAAAAGTGAAGTGTATATTTTTTGCTTAATTTTTCTTGATTTTTTTGTGTGTAACATGACTTAATATGGAAATGTTTTGCATGATTTCACAGGTGTAATTGATATATTTCCATCCTCAATGGGTGGGGAAGGGGCTGGAGGGAGGGAATCTGGAACTCAAGATCGAAAAATAAATGTTCAAAATGAATAAATAATACATTTGAAAAAAAATTTAAAAAGAAAGAGAACTCTCCAGCAAAGCTGGAAGGTACAGCAACTAGCCATGTGTAAGGAAGAATAGCCTTATCCCTATTTCTTCCTACAGGATTCCCTACTATTCTTAGTCTTTTAAGTGACTTAACTGTGAATATTTCAGGTAGAACAACAACAAAGGGATATTTAAACATTCAGAGTCCCTTTTTTTTCTCTGGGACAGTCTGAATGTTTAATTTTGTATGTTGCTTTTAGTCGGCATAAAAGATCTATGCCTTAGTGGAATAATAGAGTACTGGACTTTGGAATTGGAGTGATCTGGGTTTAAAACCTTTTTCTGATGTTTACTAAACAGCTCTGTTAACTTGGGTAAGTAATATAAACCACTCTAAGCCTTGTTAAGGGCTAAAATTCTAGCTAAACTGTCTAAAATATCTAATGAGTGGTCGCCAATAAATTATAATCTTTAGCAAGAGTTAGACTTTTAAGCATTTATTAAGGAGAATAAGAATTTGGTAAAGAGAGAGAAAGGCCTAGATTCCTATCTATTACAGGGAGAGCACATTTCTAGCTCCGCTCTCCACCAGAGTCCACAGGAAAAAGAGTGAGACCAAGCACCAGTCTCTTCCTTCCTCCTCCCACTAGCCCGCGTCACTTCCTGATGCCAAAGAAAAGACTCCTGGTCTTGCCCTCAAAAGTTCCATGCTCCAAAGAAACACCAAACAGATCAGCTTACTCTTTGGTACAGAACTAGGTTTTAAGACCTACTTAAAGTTTGAAAAATTGATATAATATAAATAAATATATGAATAAAAATGTTTTTTAAAACCCTACCTAAAAAGTCAATCAGCAGAAATGTCACCTAGTAGCCAAACAGAATAGAAATACTACTTCAAAGGAAAAATGAGCTATTGGGCATCTTCTAGTGGCACAATGATCCAAATCTTTTTCACTGTGGTGGGGGAATCCTTATGATAGGATCATCTAATGTGTGGTAAAAATTATTTGTGGTAAAATTATTATTGTAGTTCTTAGCTGACTCATTTGGGAGGGGCCACACCTGGCTCACCCTGGAGTTACATATGCTACTGAGGTCAGAAGGAGAACTCTCCATAGGCAGTTTTTGAAGGACCTCCCCTTTTGGGGGAGAAAAGATTGAACACTCCCTGAAGGGAAGAGGAGGCTCTTCCAGAACGCTAGTGCTCTTCTGGAATGCGCTCTCTCTCTGGCGGCTGCTCTTTCGGACTGCTCCCCTTGTGGTGGTGGTGGTGCAAGTTTTCTCGCTCTCGGCAGCTGCTTTTCTCAATGGTGCGAGCAACTTTAGACAGTCCAGGTGTTGATGAGTTAATTATGGAAAACCCTAAATTCCTTTGAACTAGCTTAATTGGAAACGGTCTGGGGATTTCATAGGTTAAGTTTAGAGTTGAGTATTTATCTGTATTTCTTTTTTTTTCCTATTTCCTTGTCTTTGATTTTTATCAGTTTCACCTTTGTTATGTAATTAATTCCCAAGTAATAAAATCTGATCCTTCTGTGAATTAAAGCTGTAAGGCTCCTTTCTTATTGGCCTGGGAGAAATATCTAAAAAGGGCAGTTCAGAGGGGAGGGTGAACCTAAAAGGTCCCTCTTTATTTCCAGGACCCCAATATTAAGGCATCACCCAAATAATGCTCCATATATCAAATTTTGGCCCTCACAAATGGTGAAAACAAATAACTTCTCAGGTGAAGGGGTATTTCTCTTAACTCTTGGTGAGCTCATTGAATGTAAATGATACTGTTACTTTTCTATATTTATCCTCAATGCTTAGAGCAGTGTTTTATGCTTAGAAGGTCTTTAAAAATATCATTCATTTGCTAATTCATTCATTCAATAACTCTGGTGCTTATTAATATTGCAAAACAAAGAAAACATTTCAATTATTAGGTGATAAATAAAATGTCATACCTCAAGCAGAGAAGTGCGGCAGAACTCAGTCAGAAAAACAGTTTGAAATCTTGCCCCTGACACTTATGAGCTGTTTAACCATTGGCAAGTCACTTAACCTCCATGATAGTCTTGCAGTTCTCCAAGATTAGGAGTTATATTGCAGGAGTGGAGGGAATTCCCCCAACAATAAAAACACATGTCCTAAGAAGCACAGCTATGTTGTACATTTATGTATGTAGTTCTTTTTCCCTTCCTAATTAAAAAGGTAAGTGCCTATAAGGTTAGGGAACTGGGAAATGAAGATGTCATTATTTTTGAATATTCTTGTATTATTTAACACAGTGCCTGATACAATATATTATAAGTACTCAGTACAGGGTTGTTCATGACTGAATAAAAGAAATCATGAAGAAATGCATGGAAACCTGATCAACCTCAAAGCCACAGTGGTAATTCCAGTACCTACACAAATCATAATAATTCTGTGGGACCTTTTACCTGGCAATTCAGTAGAATACCATTGTATCTAAGCTGCCGAAACCTAAATAAATGAGTTTATGCCAGTCTATTCCATTGAAGTGAATTACTCATGTGGACTGGATCTTTAGGAGATTCCTCATCTGCCAGAGAGTTTTCAGGATCTTCTATAAAATAGGTATAATAAAAGCACCTACCCCCCAAAGTTTTTTTGAAGATCGAATGAGATAATAATTGTAAAGTGCTTAGCACAGTGCCTAGCACATATGTTAGTTGTTGCTCTTGTTATTATTAACAATAAATAGCAAACTAGAGTAAGACCAAAGGAGATGGCTTTTCATCAACTTCTTCCTCTTCTACTCTTCATGAGTATGAATAATGACTAACTGAACAGCTAGGTGGCACTGTGGATAAAGCACTAGCCCTGGATTCAGGAGGACTTGAGTTCAAATCTGGCCTCAGACACTTGACACTTACTAGCTGTGTGAGCTTGGGCAAGTCACTTAACTTTCATTGCTCCACCAAAACAAAACAAAACAAATAAAAAAAAAACCCCAAAACCAAAAAATGAAATAATGACTAACCTATGTAGAGAGTGTGCAGTTAGGGAAGATCTGGGGAAAGAAGAGGATAAGAAAAGTAGAAGTCTCTTCATTCAGAAAGACCCAAATAGTAAGGAAGTCATTTCTGAAATTTCTACTTCTGAATCCCAATATCCTCCTTGATATGACTGATTTGATCATTGTAATTGTAACTTTAATTTCCAATATATGATTCAAGTCTCTCACTGCTTAAGGAAGAATCTAAAGAGTCACTTTTGCCCTGTTTTAGTCATAAGTATGAGAACAGGTGGCATGGGACAAAGAGTGCTGGATTTTGAGTTATGGGACTTTCATTTAAATGCTAGCTCTCTCATTTATTCCTTTTGTGACTTCAGACTATTAAGTGCTTCTCTCTGGCCCTTCTCATTTTCACCATCTATAAAGTAAGAGTTGGCTCCAAGGTCTCTTCCAGCTCTAAATCTATTATTTTCTTAACTTTCTATTAGCAATATGGGGGTAGGGGAGGAATAGAATCACATCTTGGAAATTTGTAAGAACTAAGAATGGAGTTGCAAACGTAAATAGCTGTATATAGGTATCATCAACTATTTTTGATGCTACTCCAAAAATGGAGTAACAAAAATAAATGTGAAGCATTAAAACTTAAAATGATTATGTACATGTATTTAGATGTAGCACTAACTACCTTATGGCAGTGATTCTTTAGGTATTTACCTCTTGAGATAACCGTTTGTAACCCAGTCCCATTAATAAAAGCACGTTTGATAGTTTGTGTTTTTATATCTGTCCAGTACAAACGTTCCTCTGAGGCATCAAAATCTATCACAGTAACATCATCTATATCAGGGACAGTAAAAGCTGTGATGAAGTTGAAATATGGATTATCAATATCCACTCCTCTTATTTCTGAACGTCTTGCATAAAGAAGAAATTTTTTCATTTCTAGAAAAGAAAAGAAGAAAGAAGGTATTTTTTTTTCATTTGTAAATTTGACTAGGTTCAAATATCCTAGAAAGCCTGTTTTCACATGATTGATTAACTTTTTTTTTAAATTACTGAAAGCAATAGTTAATATAAAATGGAGAATATAATGCTCATACTTTACCCATATTTAATTAACTCATTTCACTGAAATAATCTTGTAAACCCAGAAATTTAAAAATCATTTTTCTTTTTCTAGGGTAAGGCGTTCAAGCTATAGCAAATGCATATATGAATAACATAAACAAATATCTTAAAATATATAAGCTCTAAAAATGTCAAGTTTCTAAATTTGTTCTTTGTATGATATCATAATTGAGTCTTATTTTAAATTGAATGGAATTTGGAAGAATTTAAGAAATCATTTCTTATACCATCACTGAATTCCAATGAGCTCATAAGTTACTTAGCAAATCACATTTGGATGCAATTTTCTAAAACTGGGTTTCAAAGAGCTGCATTTACTTTCAAAATCACAACTCCTTAGCCTATAAACATTAATGAAAAGAATTTTCATCATTTTGAATTTATAGGTACCTTCTTTTCAATGAATGGAAACAACCTGAATAGAAATAAGCTTTGCTAATATTTTCTTCTTCTTTGTTCTCTATATTGAGATGAATTATTACTATGATATTATACATGTATTGTGTTATTTTAATGAGTGACTTAAAGCTATAAAAATAAAATGTGTGACTAAGACACTGCTATGCCTTGGAAATTTTCTCCCCATCTTTTTCTTTTAAGCCATGAGGTTACAAATACACTTTTCATTATTAAAAATAAGACTATTATAACTGCTTTCATAAATTTTACATAAATATGCTGTTTAAACTCTGTTTTACATCTTGCAAAGTTATATATTGTACCCCATTTTCCCTCTAAATTGTTAATCCGCCACTAAAATGATGCAAAAATGACTTCAGATGAAGTGCAGGCAGAGATTAAAGCTTTTAAATACTTCTTTGTTATGCAGGCTACCTGCATCATCATTTTCTGATGATAAACTTTACACTTGTAAATCTCACTGTTTCCCAGAGATAAATTCTGCTAACACACTAAAAGCAAAAGTAACAGAAAACATGAATAAAGTAATAAACAGCAGAGTGTCCCATATTGCATATTTTAAAGTGTCTGCCAATCTTGCTGAAAGTAGATGAATCATCAACATTGCTAGGAAATAGCAGTGTCTCAAACATTTTCAAGGACTGGCAAATCCTCTCCTGCCTCAGTCAGAGTCTGAACACTTATATCAGCTAGAACAATTTAATTTGGATTTCTGGTAAACAGTTGAAGAACCTTACCATAGCATGTCTTCTTGTCTGGGGACAGTTTCATCAGGTGGGGGCAGGCACAAGCGGCACTCCTATTATGGTTGATCAGACACATATGCGAGCATGGACCTTTACCATCATTAGCTGCACATGGATTAGGAGCTGTAATTACACAGTGAAATATTAACAGTGAAGAGGAAAGAATATATTAGGCCACCTCTAAGGTTGACAGGGGTTATTCGCTTAATGATTCAAAGTGAATTTCACTGTATAGCTCCCATTAGGAGGGTGATTAATAGGACAATAATAGAAAATCATATACAGTGATCATATTAATAAAAACATTTTGCCTTACCAAAGATCTAACACACTGCGCCAACTCTTTCTGTTACCACTGAGATAAATGGCAAGTGTCATATTGCCCTAGAAACACTAAGTATCCCATGAGTCTTTAAAAAGGATTATTTATTCAATTTGGAGAACAGGAGGAATTCCAGATAAGCATAATTACTGAAGTTAGAATACAATTACCTCAGGTGAAATGTGACCTAGACATTAGGAATTCGAGTGGTGGCAAAGGCTTTCTAAACCAACCAACTAGTCTTCTCTTCTAGTGTAATAGATATATTCCAAGAAACCATCCCTAGCAAAGTTCTATGTTTTAAAGGTTTACGAAAAAGCAGCACCTATGTTTATATTCTCTAAGTAATACAATCTAGCATCAATAATCCCGACATTCAGAAACTTGTTCCTCAAACATTGATATAGTACCTTCTCTGATAAACAAGTCATTTTTTTCAGTTTAAGTGAAGCTAGAAAAGAAATAATTATCTTTTTTCATTGTCACTCATCTGCCAATCTTCTCTACACTAGATGATCTGATTCCAATGCCATGGTGAGCTACCTTTCAGAAAATTCATCTCTACTCTATTTTATTTCAGTCAAGCATGACTATTCATGCTGATTTTTCAAATTATTTTGAATTCTAACCACATCTTCTAAAGAACAAGCAAATACTTCCCATCTTGATGTTATTTTTGAAATCTAATCTGCTTTATAGTTTTGTTTTTGAGAATAAGAAGTGAATCAGAAGTTATTGGAATTATAGTATTAAATTGTATTATATAAGGATTCCTTAGTGCACCTCAGTCTTTTCTTAGATTGTCGAATGCATATATTACAGTAGACAGAAAAGATAGACAGAAAAGTGGCCACCACTTGCAAAAAATTGATTAATTTTGTGATAATAGCTAGGCCCTATTTAAAAATAAACTATGGCTCATGATGACAGATAACCAAACATACAAATTGTCCTTTAAAGCAAGCAAGGCTTCTTAAACATTTTCCACTCACCTCTTTTCACCCAAGAAATTTTTATGTGACACCAGGTATATAGGCATATAAAATAGGTGCCAAATTTTTCATGTCCCCCACATTTAAACGAACCCAAATCGGGTCATAACCCATAGTTTAAGAAGTTTTGCTTTAAAAAGAGATAATTAAGGGTAATAGCTGACAATATTCAACAAGGTGTTTGGCCTTTAAAATTTAAAATTTTGCCATGATCATTCATTCATTCTTTTCTTTCTTTCATTAATTTATTTATTAGCATTTTATTTAAAGTTTTGAGTTCCAAATTCTATCCCTTCCCTCCCCCCTCCAGACCATAAGCAATCAGATATAAGTTATACGTATGCAATTATGTAAAACATTTCCATATTAGCAATTTTGTTCATGAACACTTGAATAAAAGAAAAAAATGAAAAAGTGAAAAATAGCATTCTTCAGTCTACATTCAATCAATATCAGTTCTTTCTCTGGGAGTAGATAGTATCATTTGTCCTTTGGTATTGTCAGATCACTGTATTGCTGAGAATAGCTAAGTCATTCACAATTCATCAAACAATAGTTGTGTTACTGTGTACAACATTCTCCCTATTCTGTTCACTTCATCATCAGTTCATGTAAGTCTTTCCAGGTTTTTCTGAAATCATCCTGCTTATCATTTCTTATAGTACAATCATATTCCATTACAGCCATATACCACAGGTTGTTTAGCCATTCCCCAATTGATGATCATCTCTTTGATTTCCAATTCTTAGCCACTCAGTTCTCTATACATTTGAGAAAGGAACCCTTTATTAGAGATACTTGTTGCAAATTTTTTCCCCAGTTATCTGCTTTCCTTATTATTTGGTTGCATTGGTATTGTTTGTATAAAACCTTTTTAATTTTACATAATCAAAATTACAAATTTTATATTTAAGACTAAGGTGTTTACATTTAAAAATAAGGTGTTTAAGATGTAGTGCAGAAAACTTTTTTAAAGGTGAACACAACAAAATATGAGAAACTATGAAAAATCAAGTATAAAGAACATATAGGAGTTCTCATTTGCAGCTTAGCTAAAGGAAAAAATTAATGTTACATTTTTTCCTACACTCCAAGCTTCATGCTTTTTGCAGTTGATTATCTTCAAAGATATCCACGCTCTTCAGAAACTTTACTGCTTAAATAAGAAATTTAGAATGTTTCTTTAACCTTATTCATTCATGATGTAGATCTGAGATTTATACAAAGAGGAGAATTCCAATTGGTATTTCCACTTGACAAAACATTTCTGTTTTCCTGAGCAGCCAGGGTCTCAAGTTCCAGAACATTTTTTAAACTAATGGTACAAAGATATTTTTTTTTCTTGAGAGGGCCTAAAGCATAAAAGATCTTTAAAAATTTTAACATTATTTTCCCTAGATAATAGATGACAACATAATTAGTCATGAATTTTCACATAGGAAATAAAAAATAAAGCTGCATTTATGTCTTTGATGAAAAAGCCAAAGGGAATCGAAAGACTTAGAAACAACTAATTTTTCCTAAGGAAATCAATTAAAGGGGAATAAAATATTCTGCAAATTTATTTGGCACAGTCAAGAAAAAGAAATGGGGAGCATGATGTTCCTTTTAACAAATAATTAAAAATCAATGGAAAAAAAAAGTAGTTGAAGGATAAATAGATACAATGGGGTGGGGTGGGGTGCAGGCAATGCAAATATAAAAGATATTCACTTTAATGTTTGATGTATTCTTGTGTATATAAATATACATATAAGCTTACCAGTTAAGAAAAATATTAAACATGAAAAAGAGCATAAAATCTCATCCCAATTCCTTAGTCATTAACAAAGAAGGACCAACTAAATTATCAAACGGCAAAAACATAAAGAAAATGCTTTGATTCTATATGTCCTACCATGCCTGCCTCTTTTTACTAACCTTTGGCCTTTTTTCCTTAAATCAATTAAATTGAGGTAATATTTATTAAGTTTCCACTTTGTTCCCCTTTATTTTCTTTGTATAGTTAAAAGGGAACTGGGTTTAGTACAGAAGTATCAAGAGCTAGAAAAACTCTGTAGTGGATAATAGCAGATTATAATTGGAAAATGTTGATCAAAATAAATAAAAATACAACATAGATAATATTAATTTGTGGTATTCTAATTCAACATAAGGCCAGTAGAGGTCCTCTTCTATTTAAGTTTGGCACCACCAATCTTGTCCAAATCCCTAATTTCTCAGATGAGGAAAATGAAGCCTGGAAAGGTTAAGTGATTTACAGTGACAGTAAGTGACACACTGCAGTTGGAATCTATATCCTCTGATCTTAGATTTAGTGTTTTGTTCCTCTGTACTACAATTTTAGATGATAAGGTGAAAAGGTCATTTGCCTTTATGTATGAAGATCTGCAAGAGCAATTAAATGACAGACTATTATCTTCCAATTTTACTTTACAAGTGACTGAAGCAATACCTAAATATTCTCGTTTGATTACATATGTTGTTATAAGGAACAAATCTTAACCTTGGAAACCTACTGATCACAATGTCTCATCAGAAGAAAATATCAATATAAATGACAGGTATTTTTTAAGTGAAAAGAATATAGTACTCATCAGTGCCTTTATATTTTCTTCTTCAGACAATATTCATGATTTACCTGGAGGATACTCCCGACCACCCCACCCTTTTCATTTCATGCTCCAGAATCATCTTGATAGATAGATAGACAGATAGAGATAGAGATAGAGAAGTATAGATATAGATAGATATATAGGTAGATATAGATATATAGTTTATATACAGTTCATGCTTTTCTTGGTTTCCATGTTCATACTTTCCATACTTCATACACACTTTAGTTTGAATTATATATTAACTTAATTTGGAGTATCTTATTAATTTCTTCATAGAATTTATCTCCTTTTGCAACAGAAGGTGGTATATCAGGGGTAATTATTTTATTGTCAGCTTAAATTTACCATAATAAGATTAACAAATGCCCCTGAATTTACACACACACACACTCACACAAGTGAATCTACTCCATCAAGTTTCTTATTAACTTCTCTATAGAAAGCCTCTAAGCCTTCCTTTTATTAGTTGCTATTTTTTTTTTATCTTCTGGTTTCTCAGAAGAATAAAAATTATAGGTAATCTAAAGAACGCTGGAAAGCTTCATGGTGAGTATAATAATAGCTGACATTTAGATTTAGTGTTTTAAGGTTTATAAAGCACTTTACTTATTTTATCTCATTTGGTTCTTACAACAATCCGGTGAGGGAGGTACTATTGTTATCCTCATTTTGCAGATGAGTAAATTGAGGCAGAGAGCAGTTAAGTGGTTTCCCTGGTATCCCTTAGGACATCTAGGCCTTTCCAGTTTCCTTGAGGCTGAATTAATTATGGGTGTCATTTCCTCAGATTAGTTTGGAGAGCACTCAAATTAGAGAGCATAGACTATTTTTTTTCCTTATTAGCATCTCCAGGATTTAGCATGGTAGTTGGGACATAGTAAGCAAGCACTTACTAAGTGCTTTATCATGCATTCATTAATGTCTTCCCCAATGAGCAGCCCAGGATCGGCATGGCTGAACTCTTTAATAAATATCTATTTTTTTAAGGCAATTGGGGTTAAGTGACTTGCCCAGGGTCACACAGCTAGTAAGTGTCAAGTGCAATAAATATCTATTCAGTGAAAAATGCACTGGTCCATTTGAACTGTCTGTTCTTTGTATATTGAAATATTCATGTTTGTCAAATTCATAATAAAAATAGAATAAAAAATACTGTAAAGGATATCTCTCTCTCTTCTTCTAAGATCATAACAGAAATTCTCCAAGGCTTTTTGTCTATTTAGACTTCCTTTATCAACCCTGATAATAGGGTTCTGAGAAGACATGTATATCATCTTCTCATATTAGGATGCAGGCAGCTTATTCTTATTTAGTCCCTCAGAGTTACTTGCTTATATTTAACTCTGTTTCTTTTGACTTCTGTGTTTCAGAGTTTGTATGTAGCTCTGGTGTTTTCATCAGGAATTCTTGAAAATCCTCTATTTCACTGGAATGAAATGAAATTTAAATTCTTCCCTCATTTTACCTTACCCATATAGGATTATATTCAGTTTTTCTAGATAAATTGTTCTTAGATGTGAGCTTATATTCTTTGCCTTCTTATTTCAAGAGCTCCACTCCTTTATTGTGATAGCTACTAAATCTTTTGTGATGCTGACTGTTGTTACTCAGTACTGAATTCTTTCTTTCTGGTTGTTTACAATATGTGAAGCACAGAATTTCGAGTATAATGTTCAATGGAATTTGGCTTTTGGGGTTTCTTTCAGGAGGGAGGGAGATCTGTCGATGCTATTTTTACTGTGCTCTCTGGTTCTAAGACATTTGGGTAGCTTTCCTATTCATGCACTTTGCACAAGGTTAGACCCCTCTGGGTGGATATGGATTTAGAAAACCTTAATTTGAATCCAACCTCTACCACTTAATAAGTGATATTAAGCAAGTTCCTTCATGTCTTTGAATATTTTTTCCTCATCTGTAAAATGGGAATAATAATTGTGCTATGTAGCTCACTGGATTATTGTGGGATTAAAATGAGGTAGTGTTACAATTACAAATTATGGGTGCTGCTGCTGCCAACAATGGGAAAACCTGTTGTCAGGTTGGGAAAGGGAAGGGGATTAAATAGAATAGTTCAAATAAGCAGTTCTAGACTGGATCTGAACTCAAAGCTATTGCCAGTGTTTGCTCTTTAAATGATATGCTTTATGAAGATATTATTAAGTCTTCATTTAGATTAACATATTTTGCTTATATTCCCTGTGTTAATCATTATTTTTATTGTCATAGAAAAATGTTTAGCATTCCATATTTCACTTTTTGAACATTAATTTATAATTTCCCTTTACTTGAGCACATGTTCAAAACCTTTGGGGGAAAGTGAAAAAAAATACCAGAAATTAGGTTTAGACCATTATTTTACATCATAGATCATCATAATCTCAATGAATATGCAAGCTAAATGTTAAAGATAACACCACTTTTTTTATCCTATAGTTTTTATTCTTCCTTTAAGGTAAGACAGACTAATTTTCTCCATTGGACCTACTCTATCTAAATAACTCAGGATGATATTGAGAGGTGGCAGATCTAGATTTTCTTTCCCCTTTCTCTATATTTTGGATTTGTTCTCCAAAAAGGCTATGCCTTGGGAGCTATGTGCATGATCCTCTACTTTTCCCCAAGGGCTAATGTTTTGTGGGAAATTCCGTTATTTAATTAAGAGGTCTCATCCCTGAACTTTGGTACTTGGGGTTATGCACAAGGCAATTTCTTCCTACCTAGTCTTGTGCTATACAGAAAATCTCTTTCCTTTGCTTAAAAAGCTACATTTCCTAGAAAATCACAATGTCCCTCTCCTCTACAGAAGAGCCTGGCTTCACAAATACCATTCTTGATATGCTCTTAGGTGATATGGATGATGACATATCTGCTGTTATTTGCTTCTGGAGAATGCTACCAGTGCCCTAGCTGTTGCCATCTCTTGAGATGGACAGTATATTTGCAGGATTTTTCCTCTCAGTCTAAATGGATACAGAAGTGCAGCCCTGGTGTGCTTCTGCTCTAATGTAACAATGAATGATTCCTAGCAAGGAGGAGACTGAATTCACAGACTCCCTTTTGGCTGTGTAAAAATCTTTCCCCTTTCCACACCAACTCCATGGAACGCAGATCCACTTTAATATACTTTGGTCTGTCTTCTCAACAGGGAAAAAGTAAACATACTTTTAAAAATGCTCACTTCATATAGTCTAATGAGAGTGGCTAATATTCCAATAAGAATTTGTCATCCTTAGCTCCAGTCAGCCAATCTTGTGAGAGGTAGCTTAGACACTAGAAACTAATCAAAGGTTCTTTGTATCTTCTCAGAAAGTGGGCTTGTATATATTCTACTGAGAGGTGCGTCCAAACAAAGGCTTATACTCTGTAATCTCAACAAATTGATAAAAGAACTTTTCAAATCCATTCTTTTTATATTCTAGGTATGGTGCTGGGCACTGTGGGAATAGCAGAGATAAATAAAATACTGTCGAGCCCTGAAACAACTTTAAATATTAAATTAAAATTCTTATTAGTTTTTTAAAAGCATAAAATGCATTTATGTATAGGAATATCTACATAAATAATAAATCTATAAGGCAATGTGGTACAGTGGGGCAAAAATCCATATGGATGTGGTAGGAGCAGAGGGTTAGGATATTGCTCCTTAAAAGATATTAAAACTAGCCTTGATTGGTTCAAGAAAGTAAAGGTTCAGACAGTTGATGTCACATCTTATTATCTGAGTAAAAACAGCCAAAAGGGACAACTCAGAGGATCTTTGCCCAGCTGAACCAACTTCCAGGGTCCTTAATTGATGTCTTTATTTCATTTTGTTCCAATATTAAACCTCAATTACCACACTATCACTTTAAGGCAAGTTAAGCCTATTACAATCTGTAATCTAGAACATGCCCTGCCAATAATGTATATATAATCCTGGGTTGGTCAGTGGACCATATTGAGCTTATTTCCACATCTAAGCTCTAGCTGCAAAAATTCTATTATTCGAAAGAGCACAAGAGAAATAAAAAGTGTTATGAAAGTGAGAAGAAAATGAGATTACTTTTAGTGGGGAAGAATCAGAAAAGATAATGAAGGAAGAAGCATTTGAGCAAAACCTTGAAGGACAAATAGGACTTTTGCATACAGAGATGGGTGTTAAGGATGAGGATTTGCTAGGAGGAAAGACCATAAGTGGGCTGCAAAGGCAGGGAACAGAACCAGAATAATAAAACAGGAATGGAAAGGAACAGATGCACAGAAGAGACAATGTGAATAAAAATTAACTGTACTTAGTGCTAGAAACAAGATAGGGTTTTAAGATAGGAATGAATGAAAAGCAAAGTCTTTCTTTAATTTGTATAATAGTAGAAAGATTACTAGATTTGAAGTCAGAGGATCTAACTTCAAATGCCAACTATCTTTCTAAATATTTATATGACTTTTGGAAGCCACTAAATCTTTCAAGGACTATTGCCTTGTAGCTCTTAATCTGTACTGCTATGATCCCATCCCTGGGTGGGTAGAGGAAAAACAAACAAACAAAAGACCAATAAGGTTTGGAAGAATATTTAGCTTGAGGGAAAAGCTGATGATTTGTGCTTTAGATGTGCTAAATTTGAGGACTTTGATGGATATCAGCTTGGGAGGGCTCAGAAATGATTGGAAATGTGAGGTTGAATTTCAAGAGAAAGAGTTCTGAGGATAGATCTTTGAGGGACTTCCATGTTTAAAAGAGGGAACCAGAAAAGAATGGAGGGAAAGACTGGCCTGAGAAGTTCTGGGAAAACAGAAATAAGACAGTATGACATCAAAGAATGCAAGGGAAGAAAGAGAAGGTATTTTCTGTAGTCAAAAGCATCAAATGAGCCTCAATCTTTTTTTTAAATCAATTAATTTTTTTTGCGGGGCAATGAGGGTTAAGTGACTTGCTAGGGTCACGCAGCTAGTAAATGTCAAATGTCTAAGGCCAGATTTGAATTCAGGTCCTCCTGAATCTAGGGTTGGTGCTTTATCTATTGTGCCACCTAGCTGCCCCAGCCTCAATCTTCTTTTTGACAAAATAGGATAGGAAACTATTTGCTAGTAGTGTGCATGGTGGGATCTCAAATATAACAGTGGAGCATCTCTATATGTTGCTTTGGTTCAATATTACAACAAAAACAACAATGGATTGGGGGTGAAAGTCATTGGAATTGGAGTTCTGAACTCTAAGAAGGTACATCAATATGAATGTACAAGCCTCTCTCAGAAGTGACAGCTTTTTGACAAGGACGAGCAAAAGACAAAGAAGAAAGATGATACCCTCTATATTTTTTTATTAAAGAATTCCTGTACCATAAAACAATATTTATTTGGTGTCCATTCATGTGAGATACTGTGTTCATCAAGAACCTTCTCTAGGATCTTATGATCCAGAAAGGACCTAATGTCTTCTAGTTAATGCTTCAATAAGCATTTATTTTAAAAGTTGCCTAGGTGTTTACTTTTAATATCCTAAATTCACTCACTGAATATCTTTGTTTTACTGATAAACAAAATATGTTTGTATGTGTATATGTGTGTTTAAATCTCACAGTACATAATTTATTTTCTCTATTTTCAGCTTCAAAGAAAAATGCTGTATTCTCTGATTATGCACACAAAACATATACTGGCTTAAGTGAGCTATCCCTTTAATAAGCATTCTTTAACATTCTTCTATCTACTTAATCATTAGGAAGCTGTAACTACCAACTAAGTGAGATAAATGGACAGTGCATCCACAAGCCAATAAATAAAGAATTTAAGTTGAGTGGTAAGGTGTTGGCTAAATCCAGGCAATAGATAAAAATACTGATTTCTCCCCAAAAAGCTTAGGTACAAGCCTGTGACTATGTTAAGTCATGCAAAAACAAATGAAGATTCAAATTTTGCTATGGGTTATTCAAATTCTTGGCCATAAACTCTTAGTGTTCTTCAATAACTGGAAATCAGTGATGATTAGTCCATGTTCCTTACCTTGAGACATTCAAATTCATCCAACTGCCAATTCTAGGAATTTGAAGAGGTTAGTTTCATATGCCCCAAGCAACCTACCTTCCATCTGCCAAGAAAGCTTCCTTCCAACCTTTAAAAATCCACTAAAAAAATCACTTTTAAAAATTTGAAATCTTCCTCAATTTTAAGTTGGAAACCAATGTACCCCTAGTATGTTGAGGATCATTTCCTACAAAGCTAATGGTCTGAAAAACACAATTTAATATTTTAGCACGATTGCAAATATATAGGACTTTAAAGTTGTCTAAGTACTTTTCTCGTAGCAACCCTCTGAGCTACATAATGCAAGCATTATTGCAGTTTTATGAGAGTAACAAAGCTCATGAAGGATGGAGCTGACTATCAGACACAGGTCTTCTGATTCTAAAGACTAATGGCCTTTTGTTTCATATAGGTTTGCTTCTTTCCCCATCAAGACTATAAACTTTTGAGGGCAGGAGGTATCTCATATAATTCTTTTGGATATCTTATGGTGACTTGGATGCTTATAAAATGTTTGACAATTGATTTTCTTTTGTAATTATGTATGATTACTATAACTTTTATCATTAGCTTATATCTATAGAGCTTTGTTGTATATAAAGCATGTTGTTTAAAGTAGAGGTATATCATAAATATTATTATCTCCATTTTTTTAGATGAGACAGATATATCACTAGTTGTCATAAGAAATTAAATGAGAATTTGGGGGGAGTTCTGCAGAAACTACAGACACATGAAGGCCAGCAAATAACACAGAATCTATGACCAAATACTTAACCCAAATTCTAAAATAAGGTACTGTAAACACTCCATAAAAGAAAAAGAAGAAAGATTCCCACAAATTTCACTGGTAAGAGGGGAGGGCCAAAACAATTTACACAGATTTTCCAGATTGTGGGGCATTGCTCTCCTAAACTCTGTGAGTGGAAGGGATAAATACCTTCTTAACCCCATGAATACAAGAATAATCCTTAGACCTAGGAACACTGTCCATTACTACATTTCATAGGATTTTAAGAACTCTTAAGTGTGATCTTGGATGAGTTATTTCATCTTCCTGGGCCTCAGTTTCCTAAAGGGAAACTAAATGAATGGGTTGGACTCAGTGATCTTTAAGGTCCCCTGTAACTAATTCAATGATCTCAAAACATCAGAGCCTGTGTACTCAGACCTATAAACAATAACCTCTTGACATCATACTTGACAAATCATTATCCTGCCTTTGCTTGAAGATGTCTATTGAGGAGAATTTCACTGTCTCTGGAGACAACTCTTTACACTTTTGGAAATTTTTGATTGATAGAAAATTTTGTTTTGTTTTATTTTATGTCAAGCCTACTTTTTACCTTTTTACAGTTTTCACCCACTGTTTGAAATTTTGTCCTCTTGAACCAAGCATAACAAGAAGTCTAATTCTGCTTCTCACTGATAGTTCTTCGAATACTTGAGGACAGTAATCATTTACTCACTAAATATTCTCTTTACTAGACTAAACAGCAATGTTTTTTTTCAGATGGTCCTCACATGTAAGAAACTGAGTTTACTTTCTGTCTTGGGGAGGGGGGAGGAAAGGGAGGGTGGGAGAGAAATTTGAAACTAGAAATCCTATGAAAGCAAATGTTGAAAACTATCTTTACATGTAACTGGAAAATAATAAAATACTTTTTAAAAAAAGAAACCGAGTTTCTTTACCCTCCAAGTAATTTCTTCTATCAATATCATGCCTAAACCATGGCAATCAGAATTGAATCCAATATTCTTGATATATTCTGACAAGGCCAGAGTACAGAGTGATTGTTGCTTCCCTAATTCTAGGCACTGCATCTTTTCTAATGCAGTCTAAAATTAAATCAGCTTTCTTGCTTGTCATTTCTAACTGTTAATTCATAGTGAGCTTACAGCCCACTAATATCCCCAATTTGTTTTTTTTTTGGGGGGGGGAAAGGTATAACAGGATCAACTCCCCCTTACCCTTACTGGATAATGTGTGAGGAATGGACTTATAGGTGTTTTTCCATGGAGGATGTACAAGAACTCCCATGATAGATTTTTTTTTTGAGGCAATTTGTGTTAAGTGACTTGCCCAAGGTCACACAGCTTGTAAGTGTCAAGTGTCTGAGGCAGGATTTGAACTCAGGTCCTCCTGACTCCAGGGCCAGTGCTCTATCCACTGTACCACCTAGCCGTCCACCATGATAGATTTTAGTAACATATATGATACAATGTGCAAAGGTTGCAGTACTTTAATAGGAGAGGATTAGCTCTTCTTGATGGGTGGCCAGCCAATTAAAAAAAATACTTGGTCATCACTTAACCCTTTCCTTAGGAAGGAAACTAAAAAATCCACTAAACAATCACTTTTTCCTTAGGAAAAAGATGATTACTTGAGTGTCAACCCTACTCAAGCTCCATGGGGCACAACTGCTATTACTTTAATAAATTACTGTCAGGGAATGCCTTCCTAATCTTCTACCTGTTAGGTGATTGTTTGATTTTATGCTTAAAGTTTTTCATTTATCCCTATGATGTTTTGACTTAGAATCTGCTCAAAGTCAAAGTCTTTTTTTTCAATCTTGAGTCTGCTATTCATTTTGTTTTCCATCTTAGCCAACAGTGTGATTTTAAAATAATTTCTAATTTATTTATTTTTAACAGTATTAATACTTGTTTTTATATATACATATATAGAGATAAAAATATATGTGAACATACACACATAAAATAAATTTTCCAAAAAGGTAATGTTTTCTAGATCTTAAAAAATGAAAATAGTCAATGTACTTTTTTGTTTGTTTGTTTGTTTTGTTTTGCAGGGCAATGAGGATTAAGTGACTTGCCCAGGGTCACACAGCTAGTAAGTGTCAAGTGTTTGAGGCCAGATTTGAATTCAGGTCCTCCTAAATCCAGGACCAGTGCTTTATCCACTGAGCCACCTAGCTGCCCCCTGGTAATGTACTTTTAAAATTAGAAAATTCCCAAAATGTGTATATGAATACCTAGCTAGCATCACTTCTGTGTACAGTTATACAACTAAAAGATATAAAGGAAATATTAATGAAATCATATTATGCTTTCATCCAACGACTCTTTTGTCATATTGTATAAACAATACTGGAAGCAAATTTTTAATCATCATCTTCATCATCTCACTCAACTACATGATAAAAATGTATGTGTGCATTAAAGGCTTGTAAGCATCTTGGTGCTTCATCACCACCTCATCAATTTCCTATTAGGAGGATCAGAAAACTTCAATGAGTAACTTTAAACTTTATTTAATTAATGGGAAAATGTTTTTCAATTTTATAGCATTGTATATAATGAATTTTTAACCTATATTTTTTTTTCAAGAACCTCATATTACTATTCTTATTGTAGTTGTGTTAACTCCAGTCCTTGTCATTTTCATCATAGTTCTGTCCTTGGTAATAAAGTATCTGATGTGGACCCCCACCCCCAAACAATGGTTGCCCTTCTTCACTGAAGCAGATAAATAGGACAGATAATTCAATGCTTGTTATATGGTTAGTGATCCTTGTAATGTGAAAGAACAGAATGCCCTTTGATCATTCTGAAAATTGAAAACTGACTGTATTTCAGCTACTTCTTTACTGGAAAAAAAATTTCCCAATTTTTATCAAGATTAGAAATCCTCTTATTTTGGGAAAATATTTTAAAAGTTAGTCCAAAGAGGGGGGAAAAAGAAGTGCCTAGTTTTCCAAAAATAAAGTTATACTTTGGTCTAAATAAACCATATATAATAAAAGCAAGTAAAATTTAATTTACATATCCTTTTCATAAATATGGAGGTGACAAGAATATTTGTTACCATAATCCACTTTTGTTTCTTCATCTCTAATGAGGAGTAATATAGTATAATGTATAAAGAGTTGGCCTTGGAACCAGGAAGACCTGGATTTGAGTCTCACCTCTGATAACATAGTCATTCTGTGACCCTGGGAAACTTCTCAGTGCCTAGAGAATTCTAGAAGACTAGTAGTTGTAGAGAGGTATGAACTCTCTTAATAGAGGACATTCCTTATTGGAAGCTACCAACACCACTGATATCATAGGCCTAATTCCTATCTCTATCAAGTCAAGATTTTGTAGGCAGAGTAGACGGAAGTGCAAGGACTATTAAATACAAGCATCCTATTTCACAGTGACTAATCTTTACTTCCTCCAAATTGGGTCCAAAAAAAAAAATTGTACGTGATAAAATGAACCACGACAGCCACTTTTTATATTCCTTGTATATATCACATTATTTAATCTAAAAATAAGGATTGTAGATTTAGGAGGGGTCTGTAAGATGCCTAATAGACCACATGGGAGGAGAGCAGGGCAGAGTTTTGCCACCTATAAGACTGTAATCATTGTTTTAAAAAGTCAAACAAGTCTGGCTAGAATTGTTAATGCAATTGTCCATAAATGCCATTAATGTTGTTCATACTTTTTTTAAGCTTGAAGTGACTGATTTTCAAAGAAAGTCATTTACAGCCTATTCTTTACTGCCTTATAAGGGACACAAATCCAGTCAGAACCTGTGCTATTTTATCTTAAATTCTTTCCCCAGTTTAACCTAGAAAAATAATGAGACGGAGGAATGTAACACAAAGAACAGGGTATCTTAGACCACATATAGTACAACTTAAAATATTCTGAATATGTTTACACAATAAAAATGCATATATCTTATCTTTGAGCAGTGAATTTGGATTTTTACAAACCAAAACAAAACAATATCTAACCTTTCTAAATGATTAATTAATACACATCTCTTACCTTGTGGCTGACGGCTGGGGTGGTATATTTGAAGGTCAAAAGGCTGTGCACTGGTTTTTTGAATTACACTGACATTCTGTCCAGTCCATTTGTTGGCTTTGGATAATGTATTTGTTCTCCAGTCAGTCCAATAAACCTCACTTCCATATAGGGAAACAGCAAAGGGATGAGAAAGGTATTCATGACCTCGTATGATCTCTATCATGCCTGTTCCATCATAGAGGGCAGAATAAATAGCATCTGACCTACAGAAAGATAAGCCCATTATCAAAACCCATTCATAAAGTACAAGTTCCTTCCTATAGGGCAAAAATGACACAATGCTATTCTTCTGATGAATGATATCAACATGGTTTTCTAAATTTATTTATAAACCAACCCATCATTGCAACCTAGAAAGTTAGAATGCCCAGAAAATTACAATCCTCACAATAATAAAGAAATCTTATTGGTGGTTCCTACATATCTGAATATTGGCGTTTCATTTTTACCTGGCATCTGTCCATACTATCCTTTTCTCGAAATGGTCCACAGTTAGTCCATTCGGCCAAGCCCCAGTTTTCATGTCTTTATAGATAGTCTTTCTACCAGCACCACTCATGGAGGCAGACTCAATACGAGGAAAATTGGCATCCCAATCTGTCCAAAAAAGAATTCTAACAACAAAGAAACAATAAGATTTAGTTCACCATTTTAAAATGACATGTTTGTCAAGCAAGTTAAAAGAATTGCAGATCTATAAATAAATTACTAGTCATTATATGAAATACCTTATATAAAGCACATTAGGACATGCATTGTTTTTTATGCTAAGATCATATTAATAAATTATAAAAGATAATCAAATAAGTGAAAGAATTGGTGTGCCTATGATGGCAATTGTAAGATTGTTGATTACTAATTATTGAACAAGTAAGTATAAAAATTTGAGATTTTCCATGCTCCTCTCTTTTCTTCCATTAGTAATAATGTCCCTGGAGAATAAAGGATGAATAAAGGGAAAGAGAAAAAGGGAGGGGAAAGTTAAAAGCAAAGTATAACAGAAATACAAAGGAAATAAAAACAATGCTATTTCTTGTTAACAGAGTTGACAAAAATTTGGTGAGGAAGCAAAAACTGAAAATATAGGCCAGATTTTTTTCTTGATTAGTTAGTAAATTTCTACTCTATTACACACACACACACACACACACACACAATTATATTTCCTTCTCCCACATATTGTACACTAATAAAGCAGTCTATAAAAGCTATAGCATTTCTCTAAAATGAATTCAAACATTTTTGAATGTTTAGGCTATATATCTAATATTATGCAAGTCAAGGGATGAGGTGGGGGATTGAAATGAGGATACACAAGCAATATGTATATATACACGCATATATATACATATGTGTGTGTGTGTGTGTGTGTGTGTGTGTGTATATATAAAAGATCTGGGTAGGTGGGGCTCGTTAGCCTTGGCAGGCAACCGCCTAGAGGAAGGAAACCCTGATTTTAAACCTCCACTGCCTTGAGGCTATACCCATATATGGGAAAGGATTTGGGAGTTAACCCCAAAGAAAAATCAGGAGTCAGAGTCCCTTAGGCAGTTGGATGTTGGACATCACATCCCTCTGGAAACTCCTGAGGCGGCACTGGTACCAAACTGTATTGGCTCTGCCTCTCCTTTGGATCCACCAGTGTCCAAGAGACGGAAAACCCGCTGCATGGGCAACAGCTTGTTTTCCATATTGATCCGCCCAGGCCAGCGCCCTGGAGAGGACACTTCAGCTACTCCTCATGGGGTAGATACAGCATGGGATGCGGCAGTTACCGGTTATAAGTCACTCAGGAGCTGTGGCTCCCTTATCGGACTGCACAGCCACACTGTGGCCTGTGGCTCTTCAAGGCGCTGATCCATGGTTGTCCACGACTGGTGGAAGCCTACTATATAAAAGATATGGTTTCATCTCTAGGGTTTTTGGAAGATAATACTTGTAGATGAATTAAGGATACATGAAATAATTTTAGAAGATTACAAAATAATATACACAAAGTATCAAAAGAATACAAGAGTAAAAGAACTATGAGTGAGACCCACTTTTAGTGGTTAGGAAGGAAAGAATCAACATTGGATGATTATTGGTGAAGAAGATGAGATAGGGTTTAAAAATTTGTATTTTCAATAAAGGCTATATATTACATGACTATCATAGCAACCCATAATTAAGTAACATAAAGAAGGTAGAGAAGTTATACACATTTTAAATCTTAATTCATCTCTTTCAAATTATGAATAGAGATACCTGTAAATATACATACATGAAATATATGATGTATGAAACACATGTATGCATACATGTGAGTATATATTTGTATGTGTACATACATATATACATGCACACAAAACAAACATACATATATACACATACATATATCCACATCTACATCCACATTCCCATCTACATGCACACCCACATACATATACATGAAATGAAAGTGTTGTGGAGCATGAACCTTATAGATACAAAGTTCTCTGTTGTGCTGACCGGAAAGATAATTCTTTGATGCACTATCAATAAGATTTCAGCACAATGTCTTCAATAGGTTAGGACACTTTTGCCCTATAAGAATGATTATAAAAGCTCTCAAGTTCTAATATTTTATAGGATATTATGGTGGAATGAAAACATTTGGGATAGAACAGAGGAAGAGTTTTGTGAACAACTGAAGACTATCCTGAAGAGATCTCGTCATAAGTAATGTCATGATGGCTTTCTGAATAATTTAAGGGAGATGTTTGTTTTGTTTTGCGGGCAATGGGGGTTCAGTGACTTGCCCGGGGTCACACAGCTAGTAAGTGTCAAGTGTCTGAGGCAAGATTTGAACTCAGGTCCTCCTGAATCATCCAAGGCTGGTGGTTTATCGACTGTGCCACCTAGCTGCCCCCAGGAAGATGTTTTGAAAAGGTGAGCATTCTCTCTCTCTCTCTCTCTCTCTCTCTCTCTCTCTCCCTCCCTCCTTCCCTCTTTCTGTACATATATATATGCATACATATATACATACACATTTCTATATGTATATGTGCATATACACACATGTTTATATACACAATACATATACACACGTGTGTGTGTGTGTGTATATATATACATATTTCCACAGACCTAATTAGGGTGGGGTGATCAGGGATCTGGCTCTATCCCATGGTACCAAAATTTAGGTGGTGCTAACAGTATACAAACTTCTTTAGCAGGTTAACAACAACTGGGCTTGATACATAGGTAACAGGAATAATTATGTAACCTAGGAAGTTATCAGATGTCATTATTTCCTTTCCAACTACACTTCATTGTGTCTCAGTCTCTCTGCCTAATGATTCTCATCTACACAGCATGAGTTCTTGTGTCTTGAGAAACATTTCTTCTTGAAATCATCCTTAGCTGAATTTGTCACAAAATTTGGTTTTACATTCCCTTTCTACAGCTTGCCCTCAACATAAGAATTTCTAGTTTTACCCTCATATATACTAGGAAGTATTTTCAAAGTTTTCAACTTGAATGTCACTTTCAGTAGAAAAAGATTTTTACCTTTAGTTTAAAATGATACCTTGTAAAATAGTTTTTAAATTTAACATGTTTACTAAATATAAGCATTATTAAATATGCTGCATAGGATTCTCAGTTGAGAGATTACTAAGGATTTGAGTTTATATATTTTAGGATTATATTTAATCATAATATGATTAAATAAGAGATATAATTCACTGGTCTTTTGGAGAAAAGGGAATGAAATGCCTTAGGAATCAAGAAAGTAAGAGGAAAATAATTTATTGTGGTATTTAGAACAAAACTTATTTAATTACAGGGGTGGCAAGGAACTGAAAATTGTGGGGATGCCCATCAGTTGGGGAATGGCTGAACAAGTTGTGGTGTATCATTGTATTGGAATACTGCTGTGCTATAAGAAAAGATGAGCAGGTTGACTCTAGAAAAACAAAGAATTGTATGAAATAACAAGAGGGAAATGAGCAGAACCAAGAGAACATCATATAGAGTCACATAAACATTGTTTAATTAATAACTGTGAATGACTAAGTTATTTTGAGTATTATAAATACTCAAATCAACTACAAAGGAAGATGCCATCTGTCTCCAGAGAAAGGAGTGATAAAGAGAAGTATGCATAGTATGTTTTAACATATATATATGTACCATATATATGCATATATATGTATCATGGATATATATATCTATGTCATTGGTGGCCTTCTCTAGTGCTAGATGAGGAGAGAGGGAAGGAGACAGTTTGAAATTTCAAATATAACAAAAATAAATAAAACTAATTTTAAAAAGTTAATTAATTAGCACAAAAGTTTAATAAAGTTAAATCCATATTATAATAGAAGTTATAAATGAAGCTTTAACTTTACATATAAGGAAACCAAAGCCCAGATGATTACAGCACTTTTACCCAAGGTTTCAGGTTTAGTTCATAGTAGAGCTAATACCTGAATGTATTCATGTCTTTTAACTTATTCAGGGCTCTTTCTGCTATTTCTATTTGTCCTAACTAAAAATCTTTGCAGATCATAGTCAAATACAACCTTTGCTTAAGTATAATTGGAAATATTTGTATCATTTCTAATTTAATTTTGGATGCATGTCACTTTAAAAAATATCCTGAGGTTTACCTTTTTCAATATGTCAAAATTAGATTTGAAATAGAAAAATAATATAGAACTGAAATACGTTGAATTCAAAGATGAGATGAGGAAATGAAAAAAGAATATTTGAGAGAAAGTTTTTGTGGAGTCTGGTTTAATGCGTTTGGTTAGAATTAGCCACCAGAGCCTATTAATCATACCATATTTTCTTTCTCTTTCTTTCTTTCTTTCTTTCTTTCTTTCTTTCTTTCTTTCTTTCTTTCTTTCTTTCTTTCTTTCTTTCTTTCTTTCTTTCTTTCTTTCTTTCTTTTTTTTTGTGGGGCAATGACGGCTAAGTGACTTGCCCAGGGTCACACAGCTAGGAAATGTAAGTATCTGAGGTCGAATTTGAACTCAGGTCCTCCAGAATCCAGGGTCAGTGCTTTATCCACTGCACCACCTAGCTGCCCCCAATCATACTATATTTTCAATGAGAAAGATTGTTCTTCTAGATTTTTCAGAGTACTTGCAATTAAAGCCACTGTCTTTACTCCATCTAGCTAGTGGAGAATTATAACTCTTGGATCTCCTTGTAGACTATAGAAGCAGTTCTGGTAGGTTCAGTACAATGTATATTCACTACAATTGAATTATTATCTATTTTAATCAGAAGTATACCTGCAGTATACATAGGAGACTAGCTAATGTGTACTGTGGGTAATGAAAATATGACTTGCTGTCCTTCAGACTATTCTACAAATGACTGGCCCTTTCAATCTTCATCCAATATAGCAGCACTGGGAATCTGAGAGCAGCTGCTTTGATAGTAAACTATCACCAATTTAGGAAAATTAAATATTCAAGAACATTTTTCTTCAAAATGTATATTTCACCTTATCAGTGGGGGGAAAGACAACTTCTAAAGTCGATTTCAAGGATCATTTGTTTTGATAAGGCTTTGGGAAGCTCGTACTTCCATTGTCACCACTACTTACTTGTATTTTAATGGAATCAAGTCATTTTCTAACACACTCAATATTTTATAGTATAAAATGTCTTAGCAGAGGATCATTCAATAAATGTTAAATATTCTCAAATTCACAAAAATTAAAAGATCTTTTTGTAAAGGACATAGGGAAATGATGGGCCACAATTTCTTTTAAAAGTTGCAAGAATCAAAAAAAAAGTTGCAAGAATCAAGTAAGGCAATTGGTGTTGCATTTATCTGTTACACTCAGATTATTCTATATTGGGTCAATGAATCACAAGATTAAACGTCTTTAAGGGAACAATTTTACAGTGGACAATTTCAGTTCTAGAAAGGGCATTATAATCTATCAGATCAAACAGAAGAAGACTAAAATAAGTTATCTTTCTCAAAATTAGGTCACTGAATTATAATCTTCGGTACTTAAAGTCCAACAGTATATGTATTAGTTTAATATTTCCCTATTTATTTAAATATATTAGTATAATTAGCTTACTATTTCAGAATCTGCTCAAATAAGATTAATTAATACTCTATATAATACTTTTTAATGCTTTTTCATATATATATATATATATTCAATTTACTTCAGTTCAATTTAATTCAATAAGGACATATTAAATATTTTCTATGTACAAGAAACCAAGTTAGGAACTATGGATACAAAGATAGATATATCATAAGCTATGCTCACAAGGAGTTTGCATCTAGTGGGAAGTTTATATAAATGTCAGGCCAAAGCAGTTTTATATCAACTTGACAATGACAGATTATCTATCTATCTATCTATCTATCTATCTATCTATCTATCTATCTATCTATCTATATGTGTGTGTGCATGTATACACATGAAATATGTAAAATAGATACATATTGATTATTATATACAATTCTCATGTTATATGTATCAATTTGACATGTTTCATGTGTATGTATATATACACTTTAAATATATTCAAGAGAAAAGGGGGATAGGGGACCTCAAGTCCAGGCTTTCCACATAAGTATGATCTTGAGAAAGTTTCTAAGTCCTCTTAGGCAAAAAATTTTTAATCCATCAAACTGGGATAAAACTGTCATAACCTAGCTGTTGTTAAGGCTCTTAAGCAATAATGTATGGTATGTATACACACATATACACACACAAACATATATACACCTTACATATGTATATATGTGCATATATACTTGTCCATGTTTCTACATACATACATACATAGAGAATGAGAGAGAGCAAGAGGAAGAGAGAGAGAGAGAGAGAGAGAGAGAGAGAGAAAGAGAGAGTTAATTGAGTTTGTGAACCTATTTGGGATTTTCTTGGCAAAGCTCCTGGAGTGGTTTGCGATTTCCTTCTTTAGTTCATTTTACAGTTGAAGACACTAAGGCAAACAGGGCTAAGTGACTTGCCCAAAGTCGCATAGCTACTAAGTATCTTAGTTCAGATTTGAACCCATGAAGATGAATCTTCTTTATTACAAGCCCAATGCACTATCCACTGCACCACTGAGCTGTTGATGTATGTATATATGTGTATATGTATGTATGTATGTATGAATGCATGCATGTTGTTGTTTGTCCTTTGTTCTTGATGTTCAGGATGATGTCATGACTTGCACTGAATTAGATTTAAGTGAGGGAGGGCTGTGGAAGGTCATCAACCTCACTTTCTCCTCCAGAACCATCTGGGTCCAATGGCAAGATATATATAAGGATGACTGGAGATGGCCCCAGATGTTTAAGGCAGTGGGGTTAAGTGACTTGCCCAGGGTCACATAGCTGGTAAGTGTCTGAGGTCAGATTTGAATTAAAGTCCTTCTGACTCCAGGGCCAGTGCTTTAACCATTGCATCACCTAGCTGCCCCATATATGTATGTAGAGACATATGAACATATATAAACCCATGTATATGCACACATTTATGTGTACATTTATACATGTGTGTGTAAAATTTTCTCCTGCTGTCTCTTAACTCATTACATTTAGCAAACACCACAATAGGTAGCAATTAATAAAAAAATATTAAGTACCTACTATGTTCAAATCACAGTGGTGGATTCTCCTACTTGCAAAGAACTGACATTCTAAGGTACATTCAAGACAATGTGCTATAAGTGCTGGGGATAGGAAGAAAAAAAGCATAGTAGCCTTTACCCTAAAAGAATTTATGGGGAATGGGGCTGTGTTTATAAGTTCCTTAAGGGCAGGGACTGCCTTTTACCTCCTTTTTTATTCCCAGAATTTAGCACCATGCCTGGAATATATCAGGTGCTAAATAAATTTTTATCTATTGAATTCAACATATTCTTATATTATTTGGCCAAATCAGTCCTCTTCTCCCCAGAGGAGAAAATGAGACATAAAAATAGATACTGCTAGTATAACAGATGAATGCATTAGGCATGACCTCATACCAAAAGGAATCTACCAATCCTTGACATTTTAGTTCAAATATCACACTGAATATAGCCATCTTCTCACACATCTGACACCTTAGACCTAACTTCCCATGGCATACCACATTAAAGGGAAACAAAAGAGACCATGTTGTCTTTTCAGAAGAAAATTCAGTGTATTGCTCATTGTCTAATCAATTATGATAAAAATAATTCTATTCTAGTTGATATTAATTTGGCATAATTTACAAACCAGGAAAATGATCAATCTTGGAGAGGCCACGAGAAACCAGGAACACTGATGCACTGTTTATGGACCTATGAATTGGCACGGCCATTGTAGAAAGTAATTTAGAATTATATGGAAAAAATTACTAAACAGTGTTTGCTATTTAACCCAGCTATGCTACTGCTAGACATACACACAAAAGGGAACAAAGAATGTGGATGATATCCTCTATGTACAAAAATATTTACAGTACAGGGTATGACAAAAGTCATGATGTTTTAAAAACTTTTTGAAAATTCCTTTTTATTTATTATTGCCATTCATGAGATTTTCACATATAATGTAAATTACTTTCCTATATATACTGTATATAAAGCTATGGTATTATAAAGTAAAAACAAAAAAATTAAGGAGATATTAAATATTGAAACACCTTTATGACTTCTGACCCATCCTGTAGTTCTTTTTATGGTAACAAAAACCCCTAGAAAGTAATGGAAGTTCTATCAGTAGAGGAATGCCTAAATAAATTATGGTATATAAATGTTATTGAGTAGTATTTTGCCATATAAAATAAAAAAATATATAATTTACAAAAGACATAGAACTGGTGCAGAACGAAGTAGCAGAAACAGAACAGATTACAAAATAACAACACTAAAAAAATCTTTGAAACTCTCTCAGAACTATGAGCCAAGATCAATACAATTGCCATTTACAAATCCAAAGTACTACTGAGGAAACATCCCATCCTATACAGAGAGTTGATAGGTATAAGGTAGAGAATATTTTATAAAAATAAATAAATGCACACACATATACACAAGGATATGTCTACGTTTATATTTTATTTACATGTATGTAAACATGTATGCAAACACACATATGTGTTTGTATGAATATATGTGTGTTTATGTGTTTTATAGAGTATACAACCATTGATGGTATTTGTTTTGTTTGGTTGTTTATATTTGTTACAAGTAATTTTGTTTTGCTTTTTTTCTCCAATGTGGTTAGGGGGTGAGAGGGAGAAAAATAGATTTCTGTAATTAAAAAAACAAAACACAATAACAACAGATGAGGGAGTGCTATAAATAGGAAATATTGTGTGTACTTTCAGATGAGGTTGCTATATTATGAGTTTTACTTATTTTACCTTATTGCAAAAGACCTCTCCTGAAGAGAGAATAATCTGTAAATGTTTTTAATATAAAAATAAAGCACATCAATACAATTTAATATTTAAAGAAAATGATGTCTCCAATAGCAGTTCTATTTTTGTTAACACATGTTTAGATGAGTCCTGAAATATTTGTGACCCCAAGATTTATTATAAACCCTTATTCGCCAAAGTCTCTGAACACTGTTTTGAGGGTACTTATTGATAGGATAGGTACAGATCCAGGATGTATTTAATATAAAGAGTGAGCCCATCCCACCAGATTGTGCTCAGAATTCCAAGAGATAAGCCTATAAATCACTTGTTTATCCCTAAGTCAATAAGGGTAGTGATGAAAAAGGACCCTAAGGAGGAAATAACTTCATTTTAAACAAAGATTCCTTTACAAAAAGCAGATATTTAAGACTGCCAACTGGTCAGCTAATAAAACATGGGAAGCAAAACTGCAAATGTGGCCCTTAAAAAAACTGACTATATAAAAATCTAAATAAAAATAGTGGATGATTATCCAATTATAACAAAGCAATCTTCCTCTAGTGCATTTAAAATTTAACTCCATTTCCAAATGTCCAATTTGTATGCAACTTTTCAGAAACATATCACTAATGAATAGCAAAGTACACAATCAAGAGTATTTATTAATATTAATGCACATAATGATTATTTCTATGAATACATTTATTCTTTCCCTACAAATATTTATTGAGTGCCTATAAAGGGTTGGAATTGTTAAGTGCAAAAGAATTTAAAATACTGTACTAATTTCCAGGGAGCGTACTGACCAGTAGGGAAGATAAGGTATGTACACATTCAACTAAATTACAAGCTTCAAAAAAATTCAGATAGTGAATTTTTGCAAAGATTTTCTAAGTATATTTTTCAGAGAAAGTGTGATGTCCTTAGATACCCTATTATTTGAAATAATATCTCCATAACCTGCTTCACAAATTTTCAAAGAACAAGGGGAAAAGTCCAATGTTAAAAAAAAATAACATAGGCAATGAGCCAAGATGAGATGAGGTAAGTTATTTTAATGTTGCTTATCTTGAAATATGTTTTCAAAAGTGGAATTCATTGTATTTCAATTATTTATTATATTTTTGTTTCAAGACAATTTAAATGAAGATAGTTTTTAAATCCCAAGTCACTGCCCTTCCTTCTAAAAAAAACAACACTTAATAAAAGTTTATTGAATTTATTTGAATTTTAATGAGTCAATGGAACTTGTTTTCTAAAAATAGAGACAAGGGGATATGAAACTCTAGGGGTCTTATTTCAAATCCACTAAAGTGACCTTATTATTCGTGAACTCTACATTTCAAGAAAATTAAAATTATATCAAATCACATTAGTCAAACCAGGCAATTTAATCCCGGAGCTGAGGAAATTACCACTGTCATCAGAACCCTTGGGCCATTTTAGTCAGAGACACTTTTACAAGTTATATTTCCTGCTTTTAATAATCATGCTGATTTACTTCATTTTTATCACCACTGTAATTATAGTAATTAGCTTTAACAGTTAAAAATAACAATTAGTAATGATAATAATTTATCAAATTTTTCAATGGCATTATCACTTTTCCCTTATGTTCAAGCTAGCACTTTATTTAGTTTGCTACTTTTAATGGCCTTTTAGAGATATTGTCATAGCCCAAATTCAATACCAGTACCTAGTATTTGAATCCAATAATGTCTGATCTTGCTACAAGTGGACAGAAGGATTTCATGTCTTCCATATCTCTATGTTGTATTACCCCCCCCCCACCCCCAAGCAATATACATTCTTGGGGGGTGATAGGGAGGAGCTTATCACACTGGAACTATGTTTTCACTAAAATTAATAAATTGCAGAAATAAGAGATTTCTATTCTAAAATTACAAAATTTTAGATTCTTAAGGTTTTAAAGTAACATAAAAATGTATCTGTAACTGATAAAGAATTCCTTTTATAATGTCGTGAAGAACCAATGTTCTGGTCATTACCAAAAGACTGCAAATAAGGGAGCTCTCACACTTATGAAGGAAGCCCTTGAAACTTTTAGCTTTGTTAGCAAGATTTTTCTCCTAGCCTAAATTTGCTTTTTAATTTTTTTTAACACTTTCATATATTTTCTCTTAGTTCTACCCTTTAAGATCAAGCAGATTTCATTTAATCCCTCTTCCACATGCTATTTTTTTTTATCAAGGCTAACCATCTCCACATCCTTAAACTGCTCCTTACATGATGAGAATATGAAGACCTCTGTCATCTTGGTTGCCTTCCCCTAGATACTCTCCAGCTTTCCAATGTCCTTCCTGAAACATGGCAGATAAAACATGGTAGTCCAGATGTGGTTTGACCAGGGTACAATACTTCAGGGCTATTACCAATTATTCCTCAATGCTATATCTGTCTTTAAGCAGCCAAGATTATATTAACTTTTTCTGGCTGCCATGACATGCTGCTAAGTAACATTCAGATTACATAACACTAAGATCCCCAGATCTTTTTCAAGACAAGTTGCTTTCCAGCTAAGTCTTACCTAGTTTGTGAAATTTATTTCCTCAACACAGTATAAAGTTTCTCATGTATGCCTATAGAATTTCAGTTTATTCTAAATACCTCATTAATCTAAACATTTATTTCTATTCATTGATGCAATGTTTAGATTAAGATCTTTTTGAATATTTCTGTCACCCTGTGTGTTAGTTATTACTTTCACTTTGGTTTCATCTACAATTTGAATCACTACATCTTCTATACCTCTAAATAACTAAATGATTAAAGTATTAAAAGTGAAGGGGGGGGCAGCTAGGTGGCACAGTGGATAAAGCACTGGCCCTGGATTCAGGAGGACCTGAATTCAAATCCAACCTCAGACACTTGACACTTACTAGCTGTGTGACCCTGGGCAAGTCACTTAACATTCATTGCCCCCCCCCAAACAAAACAAAACAAAACAAAACAAAAAAGTGAAGGGCCACACATATTCTTAAAGCATTATACTTGAGCCTTCCTTCCAAGTTGACATTCAATCATTTTTGAATACATCTTTTTTTACTATTAAATGAACTTGTCTTTCTCCATCTTTAGAACCTCATCAGATGCTTTGCTTTAAAAAATCATATTGCTAAGAGATTTTGCTTTAAAAAAATAGAAAAAAAGAAAAAATAGACACTGTATTACCTTGTAGGATATAGCATTCCTAAACATCTCTCTCCATACTTTTCTCTATCTCAAAAGCAGTCATGATTTGGAGTGCCTTTAAAATTTCATTCTCTTTATGACTAATCATGAAGGTACACAAAGCTATCCACTATTCCAATTGTTTTGAGCTAATCGTGTCACTTTTACTACAGGATGAAATCTCCCTATGTAGTACTCAGGTTTTGCAATGGAATCTCCTTTCTGTGAAATTTTGTGGGTAAGTAGTGCTGAACATTGTAATTTAGGGCAGAGCTAAGATGGCAAAGTACAGGTAGCAATTCAGATGAACTCTCCCAATATTGCCCTCTAAACAACTTTAAAATAATGTCTCAATCAAATTCTGGAGTGGCAGAGTCAACAAAAAATCAGAGTGAGACATTTTTTCAGCCCAAGACAACTTAGAAGGTCAGAAGGAGAGATCTGTGACACAGGGGTGGGGATGGCGAGGAGCAGAGCATGTACCTCACAATAGCAGTAGCAGGCCTTAGATGCAGCAGCAATAGCAACTATGACCAAGAGGGATTTATACCAAGAATATAGGACTAGTTCAATATAAGGAAACATAATTGACAAAAACAACAAAAAACATATGGTTACATCAACAGATGCAGAAAAAGGTTTTGACAAAATACAACATTCATTCCTATTAAAAATATTAGGAAGCATAGGAAAAAAATGGAACTTTCCTTAAAATGACAAACAGTATCTACCTAAAACCATTATCAAGCATTATTTGTAATGGAAATAAGCCTTCCAAAAAAGATCAGGGTTGAAGCACAGATGTTCATTATCAACACTATTTTTCAACATTATATTAGAAATTTTATCTATAGTAGCAATAGGACAAGAAGAAGAACTTCAAAGAATTAGAATAAGCAATAAGAAAGTAAAACTGTCACTCTCTACAGAACTATAATAGTATACTTAAAGAATCCTAGCGAATAAGCTAAAAATATAGTTGAAATAATAAACAATTTTAGCATAGTTGCAGGATATAAAATAAACCCACATAAATCATCAGCATTTCTATATATTACCAACAAAGTCCATCAGGAAGAGATAGAAAGATAAATGCCATTTAAAATAACTACAGACAATATAAAATATTTGGGAGTCTACATGCTGCGACAAACTGAGGAACTATATGAACACAATTACAAAATATTTTTTCCATACAAATAAAGGCAGATCTAAACATTTAGAGGAATAGTAATTGCTCATGGTTAGGCTGAGCCAGTATAATAAAAATGACAATTATACCTAAATTAATTTACTTATTTGATGCCATGCAAATCAAACTATCAAACATATTTTACAGAACTAGAAAAATGCAACAAAATTCATGTGGAAGAACAGAAGGTTAAGATATCAAGGGAATCAATGAAACAATGGTGAAGGAAGGTAGTCTAGAAGTACCAGATTTCAAATGGTAAATCCTACCCAGTTTTTGAAGTTTATTTCCTCAACACAGTATAGCTTCACACTTATCCCTATAGAATTACAAAGCAGAAATCATGAAAACAATCTGGTACAGGCCAAAATGAGTGAAATAGATTAGGTATACAATATGCAGTATTATATCACTATAGTAATGTAGTATTTGATAAATGCGAATATCCAAGCTTTTGGAAGAAGAACTCAATATTTGACAAAAATTGTAGAAAACTGAAAAGTAATTTGTCAGAAATTAGTCAGAGACCAACATCTCATGCCATATATTGAGATAAGGTCAAAATGGGTACATAATTTAGCTATAAAGGATGATATAAGCAAATTAGGGGAGCATGCGAAAAATATACCTTCCAGATCTATGGATAAAGAATTGATGATCACACAAAGAGAAAGAAGATCACAGGAAGTAAAATGGATAATTTTTATTATATTAAATTAAAAATATTTCTACAAACAAAACCAATGCAGCCATAATTTGAAGTAAAGCAGCATACTGATAAAAATTTTGCAGTAGTTTTCTCTGATAAAGGCCTCATTTGTCAAATATATAGAAAACTAAGCCAAATTTATTTGAAAAATGAGTGATTCTCTCTTTGTGGTGGCAAAGAACTAGAACTTGAGGAGATGCCCATCAATTGGGGAATGGCTGTGCAAGATGTGGTATATGATTGTGATGAAATACTATTGTGTTATAAGAAATGATGAGCTCAATGATCTTAGAAAAACATGGATAGACTTGCATGAGAAGCAAAATGAGAAGAACCAAGAGAATATTGTATGTAGTAATAGCAATGTTGTTTTAAGAACAACTTTGAGTGAATAAGTCATTTTGACTATTATAAATACCCAAATTAATTATAAAGGATGTATGAAGGAAGACACTATCTATATTCAGAGAAAGAACTGATAAACAAAGGAGAAAAAAGTAAAATGATTTACATGTTAAGTTTATTATATATTTAAAAAGGAATAGCAAGTGGTACATATATTTGTAGTTCCATATGTAATCTTTTAAAAAATATACTATATTATGGAAATGCTTGTTTTATCCCATAAATTAAAAAATAAAATTTAAAATAAAATATAAATTAAAAAAACTATAGTAATATGAAAAAATGCTCTAAATCTATAAATTAGAGAAATGCAAATTAAAAGAACTCTTGAGGTACCATCTCACACCTCTTGGATTGGCTAATAGGATATAAAAGAAAATGACTAATGCTGGATGGCATATAGAAAATTTGGGACACTAATGCACTGTTGGTAGAGTTGTCAATTGATCTAGCCTTTCTGGAGAATGATTGAGAACTATGCCAGAAGTGATATAAAACTGTGCGTACCATTTGACCCAGTAATACTCCTACTAAGTCTATATCCCAAAGAGATAAAAGAAAACAAAAGGACCTATATGTACAAAAATATTTATAGCAGTTCTTTTTGAGGTGATGGAATAGTATTTTGTCATATTGAAGTCATGATCAGGATGGCTTCAGAAAAACCTGGGAAGACTCATATGAGACAATGCAAAGTAAAGTGGGTAGAACTAGGAAAACATTGTACATAGCAATAGCAATATTCTAATGATGATTAACTGTAAAAGCTTTAGATACTCTAATCAAGATAATGATACAAGACAGTCCCAAAGGACCCATGATGAAAAATGCTATCCACCTCCAGAGAGAGAGAGCTGATATATTCTGAAGGCATCCTGAAAAAATACTTTCACTTTTTTTTTTTTGGAAACAGAGCAAATTTGGAAATATGTTTTACATGCTTTCACATGTATAGTTGATATCATATTTCTTACTTCCTCAAAGGGTGGGGGAGTAGTAGGAGGGAGGGTGAGAATTTGGAACTCAATTTTTAAAAAATAATGAATGTTAAAAATAAATAAATGATGATGTATTTTTAAAAGGAATATTATAATTTGGAATCTAACACTTTGGCTTGAATATGCACATAAGAACATAGTTAATCACAAACTTTTGAAGCGTTGTACCAAGTAACCTTCTGAAAATGAGAGAAAGCATCTCCAGATGATATCATAGAGGACTCTTTTTCTTCTGAACTATTCTTCAATAGAGTGTGAGGTGTCTCATGCTAACTGATATCATCTATACTACCTTGTGCCTGAAGGCAGAGAATAGAACATATGTCTCTCTCTACTTACTTCTGGTTCATTCATCTCAACCAGAGAGGAAGTATTAGAATGGGAAAAATGGAATGGGCTAGAGAAAATGGGCTTACTTTACCCATGATCCATCTCATTTTATTTTCTTTATGCTTTTGTCTGATTTTCCTGAGCTTTCATTTCCTCTATCCAAATACACTCAATCCTATAAAGCTTGAAAAACACACATACAAATATGGGTGCCAGAGATTGACCCCCCCTACCCTCCAAAAGTAGAGGTGAGAGAGAGAATGAGAGGAAACTGAAAAGAAACTTTTTTTGGCCTATCTTCCCTGCTTTCCCCTCCCTCCCCCTTCCCGCCGCTGCATCCGCTTTTTAAAAATCTTGCTTTCCTTGTGGTGACTTAGGACTTATAAACAGTCTCCTATGGAGATTGTTTTCTGGAAAAATGAACAGTAAGGGTTAACATCTTAGCTTTTTGCAGTAGACTTTGCCTCCCCAAATCTAGGGAAATTTTTTTTTCTTTGCTTCCAGAAAATCCCAGTTGTCAAAATCTCTCTGCATGGCTATTTCAATTTTCATTCTAAAATTTTCTTTTAAAGTACACATAGAAATTATAAAGGACTAGTTATTTAACATCTGTGCTTATTTAACCCAGAGGCTGATCTTGTTGTTTTTAACGATTAGAAACAATTACAGTCCCTTTCTGGCAGGGCAGATTGACATTCATTATGTGTTTGTGTCAGAAACAGTTGATGCAGATTCCAAATGACTAATATCCAGAATCAGTCTAAATAAATATGTTAACTTCCACTTAAAACACCAAACCAAAGACTTCTGGAAAACCACAATCATATAATTCAAGCTATTTCACATTTGAGAAATAATTTAATTCCATCAATTCCTAATTTATAAAGAATGGCTTGAAATGCATTACTTTAAGGTGGCATTTCTTTAAATGAAATGCCTTAATTCATTCGATCAGAGATTTAGAAGTAGGGATCTAAGAGATTATACCCTTATTTTGCAGAAGAGGACGTTTGAGACCAAGAGAGATGAAGTGACTTTTCCATGATTACAGAGATAATAAATAATAGATCTAAGAGTCAGGTCTAAGACCTCTGTTCACAAATCCAAGGCCCTTTCCAGAACTGGAAAAAAAAAAACATGATGAGAAAAGTAAAATTTTTTTACCCATATCTTGGGTCCAAAGCAATAGCTCTGGGATGCTCCATAGCGCCTGCTATCAGTGTTGTTCTCAGGGTGCCATCTAATTTGGCAACTTCAATTTGGTCCAAATTGCTATCTATCCAATAGATGTTTCCTGCAATCCAGTCTACTGTCAAACCTTCTGGGGTAGCCAGGCCATGCTCTACAACCACTTCAATTGCTCCTACACCTACAAAAAAAAAGAGAAGGAAAAGAAAAAAAGTAAGTTTTACCTATGACCTCAGCCAAGAAAAAGGAAAATGTCCCATTGAACTATGTTCAGTTGTGTCAGACAAACATCCTCTATTTTTTTTTTTTTTGCAGGGCAATGAGGATTAATTGACTTGCCCAGGGTCACACAGCTAGTAAGGGTCAAATGTTTGAGGCCGGATTTAAACTCAGGTCCTTCTGAATCCAGGGCCAGTGCTTTATCTACTGTGCCACCTAGCTGCCCCCCAAACACCCTCTATTTTTTTTTTTTAGTGAGGCAATTGGGGTTAAGTGACTTGCCTAGGGTCACACAGCTAGTAAGTGTTAAGTGTCTGAGGCTGCATTTTAACTCAGGTACTCCTGACTCCAGGGCCGGTGCTCTATCCACTGTGCCACCTAGCTGCCCCAACACCCTCTATTTTACTGAGCAAAGATTAGGCAACCTGTAGTCCAGTAGACAGCTATAGTTGCTGCAGTATCTACAAAACATTTCTATCAAATAGTGAATATACTTGTGTTGGATTATTCTTTTCTGACAAAATAATGTGCCCTGGTTTTAATCACTTAAAGAAAGATAGTAGGTTAACCAAGACTCTGTTTTCTACCTTTTTGTCTCTTGATATGGAGGACTTTTTTTTTTTAAGTACTCTTTAGTTGAGCAACAAAAATGACTGAGAGAACAGGTTTTCCTTCTAGGGTATTAACATCTGTGTGTGTGTGTGTGTGTGTGTGTGTGTGTGTGTGTGTGTGTGTGTTGGGGTGTGTTGGGGTGTGGGGAAAGGGGATGGTAGCATTCTTGGTTCCCACCCCTATCTTCTGGTCTGTCATTCATCCTCAATTAGACTACCTTCAATGTACAGTGAAATTGCCCGTTTTTTTTTTCCTTCCATAGATTGCTACCTGTAGTGCTCCATATTCATGGGAATCCTTTCCCAGGGCTCACTTTCCTCCACAACTGTATTACTTGGCTTATTCCTGTGGGCTGAAGTTAGAGACTACTGGCTTTTATTTGATTATAGGGAAATGTGCCAGATTCTCTGGGAAAGGGGCTAGCATGACTACTTAGAATAGATTGTCCCCTATAACCTTCAACACCATCTGAACTTGTTCTGGACATAAAAACTACAAACCATAACTCTGTATTATGATATTAACCTTTTATCATAGCATAGTAAGGCCAAGGAATTGAGGGAAACTGAGTATCAATCACCTGAGTTTTAAAGACTGAAGTATTACTGAAACTATCAGCTAAAGTTTGCTTTTGTTATCTGAGCTGATGAAGTGTTGATGATATAGATGTAAAACTTATGATCCTAAATTTCTCATACATGGTCCTTTTCCTATAGGTTTGATTATAGATAGAATGGACATTTTTATAAAACCACCTCGAGCATAAGATGATATTCTAAGAGACTTGTTACCTACACTAACAGATTTGTTACCTACAGTAATTCTGGTGGAATGTAGTATTTAAATTACAGTGAGTTTAATTGACATATTGTGGTTAATTAAAAGGGTATCATTTACTGTTACTGACATTTTCTGACAAAATTAAATACAAAATATGGTTTTTAAAGACATCTTAAAAACAGTGGTTATTTACCCATAAAAATTACTACCATTTGGCTTACTTGTAAACCTTAAAAACTAAAAGTAGAGGAAAGAGAATAAGGCATTTTAATTAGTCCCCTATAAATCAGAACTTTAACTACCTGGCATCTACCATTCACATCAAATCAACAAGCATGTCAGGAAAAAATATACCATTAGTATGTTTGTTCTCAACAAAGTGAAACTAAGAATCATATTCTTTAAGTAATTCATAAAATTTTGACCAGTCCTCCTTGTATTTAGCAATGCAAATACTAGTAATGTATAGAACAAACTATCAATAGTCCAAAAAATGTTTATCTACTGTAGTGCTTATACATTTTAATCAATGCTCTTATTTTCCACTGCTTTACTATTTTCTTCCAGGTCTTAATTTTGGAAGTTTAAGCCAAATGAAATAATGCTGTTCATATTTGATGCCATTACTAAGTATTTGGGGGAGGTCTGATGAGATGGCTGACCCTATAACATCTTTCACTGTATCACTTTGAATTACTTTCTCCTGGCACCAGATAGCAAGACTACAATTATGCTGAAGTTAGTTTTGACATGGCTACTTTTCATAAATTACACAAGTGACTATCAAAGCAATTAACAACTTAGACAGGAATATAATGCACTTAGGTGGTTATCCAAACTCAATGAAAGGAAATAATTTTAATTTGGGCAGAAATATTTATACTTACCATTTAGGGCCTTCTAATTAAAGAATCATGCAAAAACAGAAGGAAGAAAAAGAAAGAGAGTGGAATGTGCTCCTTCCTGTACTTTTATGGGTTTATTTTCAGTCATGCTACTATTTGACTAAATTGATAATTGGCAGAAAACCATAAAGCAAATTATTGTAACTTGTAGAAGGCAATATTTTTTCTGCATTTATATCTATACCTATTTCTCTCTATCCACATGCAAATATAGTAATATACTTCTGCCTTTCTTGTACAGATAAGCCCATTGAATAAAATAATAAAATAACAGTTAACATTTACATAACACTTCAACTTTATGAAGCAGTCTACAGTTGCTATTTCATTTGATCTTCACAGCAGCCTTGTGAGGTAGGCACCATTATTATCCCCATTTCTCATCCACAGAAAACCAAAACCAAACCAAAACCAAAAAACAATTCCTTTTTCTCCATAAACCCTATGCTTCCCCCATATATTTGTTAGTTTTTCATATTTAAGTGTTTTCCTTCATTTCTCTTCCCTAGGAAACTAAGGTAGACATTGATGATGATTTGTGCAGAATGCCCCACATGAAGCAAGTCTTGAACTCAGGTTATCCTGATTCCATGTCCAGTGATCCAGCTGGTGTAAAACTTACTTCCCCAAAAATAATATTTAAAAATGATCAGTTCCCGGGGAATGGAAACATAAGTTATTGCCATTAGCTCTTGACAGTTTATGTGAGGGAAAACACTTTATTACACAAACACTTTATTAGAAATTATCTCCTGATGATATCACTTCAGTACAATAAAGTTACCTAAAAAGTAAAACAAAAGTACATACCTCCACTTTCTGAAAGTTTTCCTCTGTAAATTCTGTCTTCCACAACATCTGTCCAATAAAGTAAGCTCTGATTGAAGTGAAAATCAAGGGCTATTGTGTTTCTTAATCCAGGAACAAGCAGACTATAGTCTCTCTTGTGAAGATCAATCCTTCTGATCTCATGTCGTATAGAAAAGATGATGAATGCTTCAAAGGGATCTGAAATTAAATACATTTTAATAGGTATTCTTTAAAAATGCTAAGATACCCTAGTAAATGGGAAGGGACATTTTTAGGGAGAAATACCCCTTAAAATATATATGTAATTTATTCTACCATTTCTTTTCATGAAAGGAAATCATTCTTTTATTCCACAATTGAAGAGAAACTTGAAAAGCTTAGGTTTGAGAGTATCTACTAACAAGATAAAAAAAGAAACTTGGTCTCTTGAATGCATATGCTTTTTTATGTTAAAAAAACAAAAGCTGTGTAACTCAACGTTTCCATTTTTGCCTTGTGCCAAAGTTATTCCCCAAGTGGTGTGATCTTGGGGGTCTGAAAATATTTATTCCTTCTCTTTCCCAAAGTTTTCTTCAGATACAATTTTGTTTTAATTTAATTTAAAATATTTTGTTTACTTCTTTTTTAAAATTTAAAATCTGACTCATCAAATAAGTGGGAGGGAAATAAATCATGTATCTCTCTCTCTGTATCTATCTCTATATCTGTGTATATGTGTGCTTTATATTTGTGCATACGTGTATGGATATATGTATATGTAATGTTGTGCATGTAGAAGTGAGTTTTAAGTAAAAGTTTTGAGTGCATGCATATGAGTGACCCCTAAATTATTCATTTCTTAGGTTTAGCTTAGGGTTTGGGGGGAGGATTGAATTTCTGTGACTTCATTGGTGTGGGAAATTCCCGATGTGCCTATGAAGATAGGAAAGTCACCTATAATTTATACTCTTTGAGACCTGAGCAACATATTTTGAAGTGATGTGAATGGTCCATACTTGTTGGAGGAAGGACTTGTTTGGAGGCAGGCTGTTCTAATTCTAAGGCACATCTACTTTTGTATTACAGAAGAGTTCCTCTCAGATTTAACATATATGAGAGATCACACTCTATTTGTGTTGGTCTCATGGGAGTTCTACTGCTGTCCTATTGTGTTTTACAAATCCACACACATTTTTGGTTTTAAATCCCTTCGTGAGGTGCAACAAATAATTGAATACCATGGGAAGTACAACCCAAGGATAAAGCATAGTTCTCCCTTCAAGGAGCTTACTAGTCTGTTAATAAATTGTAATATTCAAAGAGATCCTGGGGAAAACAGAAAATAAAGTAAGAGAAAGCCTGTAGGACTGGAATCTCATAAAAACTAAAACAGAAGATTGGTTCTGTGATAAAACTTCTCACTGGCTAGTTAAGTATTTTAAGTTCCCAGGAAAAACTAAAAGCAAACCAGTTCTGGCAGCAAACTACATTCTGCCTTGATGTTGCAAGAATAATAAATATTTATCACTGGAATAAGCAATTACCTGTACACGATGACGTCCACATAGTCTGCATTGTCAAAAACTGGTCCAAAGTAGCACAGGGCTCCCATCATAAAATGAGACTGTTGACTACATCTTTGATAATATCATTAAGATTAGAAAAGATGAATGTTTGGCCAGTTCATCTCAATGCTTTGAAGCCTTAGCACAAGATAATTGAGAGACAGGGGTCTCTCTGTTCTTCCTTGCTCAAGACCCTCCATCCCTATATTTCCCACAGCATCCCTTGCTGTCCACCATGCCTGAAATGTCCCTTTTTCTTCCTCTTGGTCCCCTGGATTCCCTTAAGTTGCTGTTAAATCCCATCTTTTGCTAGAAGCCTTTCCCAGATGCCCTTAATGTTAGTACTTTCCCTCTGAGATCACCTCGTATTTACTCTGAATACTCTACAGAGCTGTTGAATATTGTCACCCCAATTGGATTGTGAACTCCTTGAGGGCAGGGACTGTTTTTGCTTTTGCTTGCACACTGATTACCACATAATAGGTGTTTAATAGAAGTTTGCTACCTGACTTTCAAATAGTATCCCCACCCCACCTCTTCCAAAAAAGGAAGAAGTTCTAGTCAAATCCTAAATCTAAGGTAAAGGAAAAAGATAAAAGAAAAAGGCTTGGTTAGCTATGTTGACTGAAAGGTACAGATCACAATCAAGGTCTAGAGTTAGATCCAAGCAGTTAGAGAGGGAGGCAGGGAGTTCACAAAATGCAGTATCAGGTGTCCCAGAAAAGATCTCTTCTAAGAATGTCCAGGGAATAAGTCATTTAATTTAAAGTAAGGCGAATGATCGAGGACCACAAAGTCTTGGTAAGATTTGCCCCATTCCTTTAACTTAAATTATGACTTTTTAATTTATTCTACAAAACATTTATTAAGTGCCTACTCTTGGCCAGACATTGTGCTAGGCACTGGAGACAAAGAGGCAAAACAGTCTTTTGTCCTCAAGGAATCTACTAGATTCTAATGGACATTGCTTCAACAGACTATTAGAGTATTAAGAAAGAGGAAGTAATTGATTAGAGAAAGGCAAAATAAAACAAATCTGAGGTACCACCTCACATTTATCAGATCGCCTACTATGACAAAAATGAAAAATGATCAATGTCGGAGGGGATGTTGGGAAACTGGGAAACTAATGCACTGTTGTTGGAGTGTGAAGTGATCCAACCATTCTGGCAAATGATTTGGAATTATGCTCAAAGGGCTATAAACAGTGCATACTCTTTGATCTAGCAATGCACCTGCTAGGTCTATATCCAAATGATATATAAAAAAATGTAAAAGGACCTATTTACACAAAAGTCTTTATAGTAGCTATTTTTGTGGTGGTTAAGAATTAGAATTCAAAGGGATGCTTATCAATTGGAGTATGGCTAAACAAGTTCTGATAGAATATTACTGTGCTATAAGAAATAATAAGTAGGATGATTTCAGAAAAACCTGGAAAGATTTATATGAACTAATGCAGAGTGAAGTGAGCAGAACCAGGAGAGTGTTGTACACAGAAATGAAGAACAATAAATGACCTAGCTATTCTCAGCAATACAATGATCCAAGACAACCCTAAAGGACAAATGATGAAGCATACTATCTGCCTCATGAGAAAGAATTGATACTGTCTGAATACAGATTGAAGCATGCTATTTTCACTTTATTTCCATTCATTTAAAAAATAAATTTGAGTATTCTTGTACAAAATGAGTAACATGGAAATTTATTACATGATTATACATGTATAACCTATATTTGATTGCTTACTATCTTGGGGCAGGGGAAAAAGGAGGGGGACAGGAAGGGAAAAATTTGGAACTCAAAACTTTAAAATAAACCAAATGTTAAAAATTGATTTAACATGTAATTGGGGAAATCATACATGTGTATATGTGTATAGATATGTATGCATATCTATACATATACACAAATATATATGATGTAGCTACCATTTACATACATATGCATATGCATACACATACACATATATGTATGTACGTATGCATAAGGGGAGAGCTACACCATCTTCCTATTGAGGAGCACTGCCCTTCTCATAAGTTTTTTAGGAAGGTGTACTATCAAGAGCTCCTTAATGAAACTTTATAATGAAGATGATCATTTTGTTGTGATTGATGTCTTAAGGAGAGTAAAATCACATTCTCCCCCCAACCCCCACTGTGGGGGAGTTCAAAATGCTTAAAATTGTTATGCACAGCTGTGTCTAAGAGATAGGCAACTACTAAGATTTTTTTATCTTCTAAGAGAAAATTCAGTCTGAGGGGGTTCCAAGTCTTTTTTAAAGGCAAATAATGAAGGTAAATTCTAAAGGCAAAATAATTAAGGAAGCAAAATTCCATTGGCCCTGAGCAAAGATCAGTCAGAGTTGTAGTGTTGTCAACTATGAGGGATTGTGGTACTGATTGGAACTTAATCCATATCTATTAATTTTGATTTTATGATGCATGATTAACTTTTTAATGGTTAAAACTCATATACATTCACAAATTCTTTAATATTGCATCAAAGTGGCCTGTCCAAGTCTCTTCTTATTTTAAGATTCTATAATCTGATGAAATGATTAACTCCACTTTAAGGGCAGAAAAGTATATTAAGATTAATGAACATATAAAAGGTCACAATCTGAGGATCAAAGAAATCTAGATTCAAGTACTATTTCTTACATATATCATCTACATGACCCTGGGAATGACCCTTAAACATTCAGTATCCTCTTATGCATCTCTAATACAGCGATGTGTGTGTGTGTATGTGTGTCTGAAGTATCCCTTTGGGAATCTGGTGAAAATGTAGCATATCCATCAATTGATTGATTGTTCTGTGACTCTATTCTGTATGGAAGACCTAGTACTCATTTTCTCTATTTACAATTAACCATCCTAAATATTTTCTATTTTTATATGTTTTCTTTTTTTTTCTTTTTTTCTTTTTTTTTTTTTTAATGAGGCAATTGGGGTTAAGTGACTTGCCCATGGTCACACAGCTTGTAAGTGTTAAGTGTCTGAGGCCGGATTTGAACTCAGGTACTCCTGAATCCAGGGCCAGTGCTCTATCCACTGCACCACCTAGCTGTCCCTATATATATTTTCTTAATGACTTTATTAAACAGAATATGAAAACAATAGATGAGATATCTTGCTGAGGAAAAGATTCCTCCAAACTTTCCCCAGAGTACCTTGGCATTGTATCCAAAAAGTTATTTCTATACAAAGTACCACAGGTTATCATCATCATCATCATCAATAAGAATAAATAGTACATTATATTCATGTTTCTCCATACTTCCAATGTTAACTATTCCATATTTTTCATAATAGATATTATGATATTTCTAATTTATTTTCTGTTTGAGTATTTAAGTGCTAAGGAGGCCAATGCTACTCTAGTTTAATATATCATTTACTTTCTCTATCCCTTCAGAACTTTGAAAAAGGAAGTATTAAAAAGCATCATTAATTTTTGAAAAAGACCCTTAAATTGGAAATTAGGCTCTATGTCTGGCTCTTTATTATCTTGTATTTGTTTATCTGCCCAATGCTTACATTTTACAATCCTCATTCCTAAGTAGAATATAAATCCCTTAAAGTTAGGTTTGTTTTATTTTTCTCTTTCATCTGAATAGTTGCTGTGCATAAGGTGGCTAAAATTCTAGCTATACTGTCTAAAATCTAATGAGTGGCCGCCAATAAATTAGAAGCTTTAGCAAGAGTTTAGATTTTTAAGCATTTATTAAGGAGCATAAGCATTTGGTGAGGAGAGAGAAAGAGGCCTAGATGGCTTCATCTATCTATTTAAAGAAGCCAGTGTCTGAGCTCCACTCCACCAGAGGTCCCTGGCTAAAAAGAGAACCTTGCTGCTTCTTTGTTCCACAAGCCTCCTGTAAAAACTGGAAACATCCTGCCCACCTACACACAACTCTAAGCTAATTGGCTGGTAGCTTTGATTGACAGTACCCACAAGCAAATGTCACTTCCTGACGCCAAGGAACTGACCTTCCAAGCCACATGGCTTGCCCTCAGACACCTTCTCCTCATGGTGGAGCTTTCCTATGGTATCTCTCCAGCAGGGGGTGCAAATCCAATTCTCACACTTCATATCTTTAGAACCTACGCAATACTTTGGATGTAGTGGATATAGTCAGGAAGACCTGAGTTCAAATCTACCCTTAGATACTTACTGGCTATATGACCCTTGTAAGTCACTAAATGTATTTGCATTAATTCACTGGAGAAGGAAAAATGTCAAACCAATCTAATATCTTTGCCAAGAAAGCCCCATGGACAATATCATTGTGCTATGATCCACTACTGCATGACAATAAAAATAACTGGCTACAACTCATTTAAACTTTCTTGGTCTCAGTTTCCCCATATATAAAATAAAAGATGTTAGACTAAATAATCTCTGAGATCCTTGTAAGATGTAAAATTCTATGATTTGTTTATGACCAAATATGAGCCACATTAAACAAAAAGTAATGGACAAGATGACCTCTTTAGATGTCTGTCAAGCCATATACCATGGGGTCTGATGACTGCCTCAATATTTCCAAGAGACTATTGTGGTTATCACCCTTTTAAATTTCTTCCTGAATTCTACCTGCCAGGCCAGTATTATGTTGCACTGTACTTATTCTATTAATCTCTGAATAGAATCAGAACAATTGAATGTTAAGAAAAAGTAGATAAGAAAAGAGATAAAGAAACAAAGAGTGAGAGAAAGAAGTTATGGGGAGGAGAAGTGCAAATAAAAGAGCTTCTTGGGGAATAGAAATCACAGATGGTCTGGATGAAACAAAACTAAAGAAAACAAGTTCAATAGAGAACCAGGAAAATACAGTATTATTTAAACAAGTCCACATAAAGATATTCACAGTCTTCTGGTCTTTACATTGTATATGAAAATTCTCATTTAGTATGGTATTTAATTTTTAAAAAAAGGTATTGTTATGGCCCAGCTGGGTGGTGCAGTGGATAAAGCACTGGCCTTGGATTCAGCAGGACCTGAGTTCAAATCCAGCCTCAGACACTTGACACTTAACTAGCTGTGTGACCCTGGGCAAGTCACTTAACCCCCATTGCCCTGCGAAAGAAAGAAAGAAAGAAAGAAAGAAAGAAAGAAAGAAAGAAAGAAAGAAAGAAAGAAAGAAAGAAAGAAAGAAAGAAAGAAAGAAAGAAAGAAAGAAAGAAAGAAAGAAAGAAAGAAAGAGAAAGAACAGTTTCAGTGAAAGGTACTGGGGGTTCAGAAAGAACACAGGACTTGGAGTAAGGGGAGGTATAGCTATGAATCCTGATTCCAGCATTTGATCACTGTGTTATCATGAGCATATCACTTCACTTAACTTCTCAAAGATTGAATTTCTTCATCTGTAAAGTGAAGATAATAATGTGGGGATGGCCTAAATTATTAAGCTATTGTACAGAGAACAATTCATAAATTTAAGTAGCAATATAAGTGAGTTATTAACTGGAATGATGGGTCAGAAATTAGCCCAAAGGGACTTTAATGGGGGGGGGGATGATCGCAATAAATGGAGAAAAAATGTAGAAAGAAGAGTGAGGTAAATAGAGAAAAGGGAGGAAATGAAAAAGTGATTATTTAATTTGAGGCATAAAATAAATATTTGTTGCTTTTCTTCCAAAAAATACTAAGAGTGATCAGTAGAGGTAAAGCAAATAAAACAAGAGATTGTACCTTTCAGTGAGAGCTGAAAAATTTGGAAGATATGCTGAAGGACAAGAATAAAAGAGTAAAAAGAAAATCAGGTTTGGAAAGTTTTGTTGAACTCCTCTCCCCATTTCTGTTTATTTTATTTATGCTTCTCTAGTATATATTGAGAAACAAAAACAAACATTTGCAATATAATTTTATTAAAAAAATAAATTTAAAAAATGAAAATGAGCAAGAGAAACAAAAAAATTTACAAATTCAATTGGCTTTGTCCCTAAATACATGCATACATATATATATATATATATATACATATATATCTCTTATATTTATATTAAATTATTTTAAAGGTTTTTCTCATCAGGAAAAGTTTCAGGAAATGACTACAGAGATAAAAGATACTTGTTGTATAGGACACATATTCTAATATATATTGGCTGTCATTTAATCTAAGTGCACCAAACCAACTATCTAAATCTGTAAGAGGCAGAACAGCTGCTCATGTACATGAACAGAGACATTTCCTCACTCAGAGCTCACTATAACAGGTCTGTTTCTCTCCCTTGAAATAAAAGGGAGTATAGAGAAATGGATGAATTAAACCAATAATTACATTATCTGGTTATAATAAAGAAATGTCATCTAGTTATTACAAAAGAACATTATAACATTTTTTATATACTTTTTCCTTTGATATTAAGGTTAAGTTTCACTTTTAACAACAACAAAAAACCCCTCTTACTTCTGTTTTTTTACATTCTTGTTTAGTTAGTTAAGATATCTTCAAATCACCCAGGGAAAGAGGAATCTCTTTTATGATTCAGTTGACTTTCTGTACTGTATATATAGACTTTTTTGTGTTTTAGTGCCTGTCAAAATTTAATTTTTTTAATAACATCATTAAACTAGTCAAATCTTTGGTTATATGAAGTATGCTCAATGAAGTTCAGAAGGTGATATGTGGATTATATAATTATTGTTAGCATTGTGTTTATTGGGAAATGAATTTACAGTATTGCTTATCCCTTTAAAGATGCTGTTCTTAAATAAAACCTAAATAACATATGAAATATTGCTGCTTTGAAACAGGAAAATGATATATTGTTTCCTGTTACATTTGGAACTAGGAACAGAAAAGGTGAATCCGTTAAAGAGATTTTCCCAACAATTGGTCATTTATTTTTAAATGTTGAATGATTTCAATAATAAGCTAAAGTTGTTTTTAATTCCCAAGAATGTGAAATGACTCCAAAGAAATTCAATCATTTTGGCATCTCTATCCACAAATCAGATATAGAGCGCTAAATTCTGTCTGGGCATATGGACAAAATTGTATCTGAGGTCAAAATTTTGTCTATAGAAATGCAATTTTGAATATGTATATGAGTGAAATATATAATATCAATAAGACAAATTGTTGATATATTTTATTGTTTCAGCTTCTCATACCAATAGTCTATAAAAGGGTCTTATGTGAGAAAAAGGTGAAGTAAATAGCTTCCAAATTTATGCCTCCAAAATTTCAAGCTTCATGACTAGAATGAAAAGCAAAAGTAACTTTTGTTTTTGTTTTTTTTTTACTGTTCACTTTCTTTTATTCAAGCTTTCTTATACAAAATGACTAATAAGGTAATGTTTTACATAATGGCATATGTAAAACCTATATCTGATTGCTTACCACTTCAGGGAGGGGTGAGAGGGAGGGAAGTAGGGCTAGAATTTGGAGCTTAAAACTTAAAATAAAAATGTTTATTAGAAAAACAAAAGATCATAAGGGTGACAAACCTCAGGAACAGACCAGGACATACTAGAGCTGGGAGGGATCTTAAAATATAAAATGTTAGAGCAGGATGGAACCTTAGAACATTCAATGCTTGATCTGTAAGAAACCTTAAAATGACTTAGTCCAAATGTGTCCAATGCCTGAACTAGATGAATATATAACCAGGAAATATTTAACAAAAATACACTAAAACTTAAAAAAAAATGATAAGCAGGATGGTTTCATCAGAACCAGGAGAATATTGTACACAATAACAGCAATATTATAACTATAATGACCGCAAAGGACAGTTACTCTGAGTACAACAATTATCCAAGATAATTCCAAAGGTCCTATTATGAAAAATGCTATCCACTTCCAGAGAGAGGACTGATGAACTCTGAATGCACAGTGAAGCATACTTTTTTAAAAAAACTCTCTTTACTTCTATTTTATTTTGGTTGTGTTTTCTTTAGCAACATGGTTAATATGGAAATGGTTTTTTTTATTATTTCACATGTATAATTGACATCAGGCATGTGGAAGAAGACTCTGCCCATTGTAGGAAAGATAATTTGGAACTCAAATTTTATTTAAATGAAGTTAATTTTTTTACATGTACTTGGGATATATTTAACAAAATAACTCAAAATAATTTTCTTTGGGGTGGGGCAATAGGGGTTAAGTGACTTGCCCAGGTAGTAAGTGTCAAGTGTCTGAGGCCACATTTGAAGTCAGGTCCTCCTGAATCCAGGGCCAGGGGCTTTATCCCTTGTACCACCTACCTGCTCCCCATAAAATACATTTTAAAAGCATCCTAATAGAATATCTTGAATGCTCCTGGGATGCATGTTCTGCCCAGCTAAAATTTCATTTTCTTTCTTAATAAGACACTTTGGTATAATTACAGCCCTGTGTTCATACACAGCGGCCATCTGATCAGAGCCATCTGATAGGCCTCACCTGTTTGGTGACTATTCTCTGAAAAAAATATTCTGGAGGTGTTCAAGTCCTGACAGATACTCCACAGCGGGTTTATTGTCAGGGTAATTTTTTATTTTATTTTTTCAATGTTTTTTATCAATCCTCAGTTGAATATAAAAATTGAGTTATATTCACTGCATTGTATAAAACATGAAACTCTCATCAATATAGGGTTAGACCAGAGAAGACAGTTTGAACAATAAACTATTTTGCATTCTTCATTCCCTACCTTTTAAAATCCCTCAAATCTGGTTAACATTATTTAAAACACCATAACTTACAAGGCTAAAATTTAATGAATAAATAAAATATACTGTGGCAATAATTTTCTATAGACAAAAAAAATCAGATGCACAATGAAATTGGATGATAAGAAAAGCTGGCTGTAGGCTAATGTATCACTTTACAGACACAGCTTAGAGAAAAAGTTGCAAAAATCCCATGAATTCAGGGCAATTTAAAAGAAAATTTTTTTGAATAGAATTTTATTTTCCAAAATATATGTAAAAAAAAATTTTAAGATCAATTTTTTAAAAAACTTTGTGTTCTAACTTCTCTTCCCCCCCCTCCACTCGCACCCCCCCCCCCAAGAGCTCAAGCAATTCAAAATAAGTTATACATGAGTAGTCATGGAAAAATTCCCATATTAGCTAGTTTTGAGAGAAAACAGTCAAAAAAACCCCAAACTTCATATTAAGGAATTGTCAAAGAGGAAAAGAAATAAAAATTAAAATGTGTTTCCATCTGTTTTCAGATACTATCAGTTCTGTCTCTGCAGATGGGCTGCAATCTTCATAAGTCCTTCTGGGTTATATTGGATCATTGCCTTGCTGAAAATAACCGCATGCTTCCCAGCAGATCATCCCCCACTATTGCTGCTATTTTGTATATAGTACATTTCACTCTGCTTCAGCTCATGTAGGTCTTTCCAGGTTTTTCTGATAGTACCCTGTTCATCATAAACTGTACCTTAAGCTTGACAGAGAATTTTCTTGATAAAAGTCCAGCAAAGTAGGTACCATATATTTTGCCATTATAATCAATCATCATAACTATTTCCCTCCATCCCACTCCCTTCCCATGACATTTACTCTCTCTTCTTTTTACCTATTCCTCCTCAGAACTGTTTTACTTTTGACTATCCTCTCCCTCACTCTGCACTCCCTTTTTTCACCCTTCCTTCCTTATCTTCTTCCCCTCCTATTTTCCTGCAGGGTTAAATAGATAGCTCCTTCCAATTGGGTATGAAAGCTATCCCCTCCATGAGCCCACTCCAATGCGATCAGGGTCCCTGAGCTAATTCTTTATTCTAAATTGTTCTTCCTCCCTCCCTCCTCAACCCTCCCTATGAGATCAAGCAATTCAATATGTCATACTGGTGCAGTAATGAAGAACATCTTCATCTTCCTTGAAAGTGATTTGCTTTTTACTGCTCTCTCTCCCAATCTGCCCTTTCCTCCTTCCCCTCTTTCCCCCTCCCCTTTTCTCGCCCCGCCTCCTCAGGGCAAAAATATATTGCTATACCTACCTGAGTATGTATGTTAGCCCTCCTTTGAGCTAATTCTGATGATATTAAGGTTCACTCACTCCCCAACTCCTTCCCCCTTTTCTACTCTCCTCCATAAGCTCTTTTCTTGTTTCCTTCATATGAACTACCTCTCCCCAGACCATCTCTCCCCTTCTCCCTCCCCCAGTTTATTCCTCCTACACCTCAACGCTATTTTAATGATGTCATCATGGATTAGTTAGGTGGCACAGTGGACAAAGCACCAGCCCTGGACCCAGGAGGCCCCAAGCCCAAATCCAGCCCCAGACATAAGATACCTCACCCTGTCTGCCCTACAAAGAACAAAACATAAATGCTTTACTGATATAATCCCTTCATATTCAGTTCAGACCTGTCTTCTGTGAATTGCTGAGATAGTTCTTATGATTCCAAAGTATTATTTTCCCATATAGGAATGGTAACAGTTTGATCTTTTAATATTTGTCATGAAGTCTTTTTCCTGTTTACCTTTTTATGCTTCTCCAAGATCTTGTATTTGAAAGTCAAATTTTCTATTTAGTTCAGGGCTTTTCATCACAAATGCTTGAAAGACCTCTTTCTCATTGAAATCCCATTTTTGTCTCTGAAGGATTATACACAGTTTTGTTGGGTACGTGATTTTTGGCTGAAGTCCCAGTTCCTTTGCCCTATGGAATATCATATTCCATGCCCTTTGGTCCTTTAATGTAGAAGCTGCTAGATCTTGCTTTATTCTTATTGGAGCTCCACAGTATTTGAATTCCTTTTTTCTAGCTGCTTACAGTATTTTCTCCTTGACCTTGGAGTTCTGGAAATTGGCTATAATGTTCTTGGAGGTTTTCCTTTTGGGATCTCTTTCAGGAGGTGATCGGTGGATTCTTTCAATTTCTATTTTAGCTTCTGCTTCTAGAATATCAGGGAAATTTTCCCTCACAATCTCTTGGAGGATGGTGTCTAAGCTTTTCAAATTCTCTCTCCTAGATTTATTTTCTAGGTCAGCTGTTATTCCAAGGAGATATTTTCACATTGCCCTCTATTTTTTCATTCATTTGGATTTGCTTTACTGTCTCTTGGTTTCTTATAAGGTCACTAGATTCCATTTGTTCAGTCCTAATTCTTAGGCAGTTATTTTCATCAGACAGTTTTTTAATCTCCTTTTCCATTTGGCTTTTCAAATTGTTGACTTTTTTCTCATGACTCTCTTGAATCGCTCTCATTTCCCTTTCCATTCTTTTCTCCTTTTCTCTACATCTTCTTTCTATTTCTCCTATTTTCTCTTCAAAGTCCCTTTTGAGAGCTTCCATGGCCTGAAACCAGTTCATATTTTTCTTGGAAGCTTTGGATGTTGGAGCTTTGACCCTGTCATTATCTTCTTCTTCTGAGGTTGTATTGTGGTCTACCTTACCCCCAAAGAAGTTTTCGATGGTCTTCTTCTTTCTCTGCCTACTCATCCTGGCTTACTATTTCTTGGCTTTTAACTCCTTCTTAAAGTGTGGCTCTGCTTCCAGGACACACTGTTCACACTACAGTGTGGCCTGGGGGATGGTTGGGCTTCTTGTCAGCCTGCCTGGTCTCACTTTAATTTGATTTTAAACTCTCCACTGCGGGGTGAGGTGTGTGTGTGTGGGGGGGGGGAGGGGGGGCTGCTTCTCTGCTCTGCTCCTGTTCTCAGCCTCAGAGGGTCCCAGGTGTTTTGGGTTGAGGGGGGCAGGCTTTAATCTCATCTGGCCTCTTCTCAGGTCCAGGGATAACCTCAGGCCTACTTTACTAAGCAACCAATCAGAAAAGCTTTCTGTGGTGTGGTTCTCAGTTTCCGATGAGCCTGCTCCCCTGTTCCCCTCCCCCACCTGTGTCTTCAGCCGCTCAGGATTTCTTCCTGGTTGCCCGCTGGGGTGGGACAGTCGAATCCTTCCCCCCAGTCCACTGGTAACCCCTGCACTTACTCCCTCAGGCCAGCTGTTCAGCCTGACCACTTTCCAGAAGACGCCTGTGCTGCAGCCAATTTAGAGGCATTGGGGCAAATTCCTCGGGCGGGTGTCTGGGGTGTTGGCCCAACTGCGGGGTTAGGCTTTATTCGTGGCCCATCACGGCCCCCTGAAATCTATCAATAGCTAGAGAAAACTCTCAGCCAGTATTTTTGTGTGTTTTCTGCCACAAGGGTTATTTTATTGCTATTTTCGGGGTGATTGTATCAGGAGCCCTGTGCATTTAATGTCTTTCCTCTGCCATCTTCGCTCCACCCTCCACTTTTGTTTTAAAATACTAATAAATATAATTTAATATTGTGTGATATTTAAGTAATTGCTTATGTACCATTTATTCAAACTTTCTCAGCCACTATGGGGACAATGCAAAATAAATAAATAAATAAATAAAGGCCTTTGCACCCAAGTAATACATCCCTGCATTCTGGAGACAAGGTGTTAAATAAGATTTATGTAAGATATGAAATTATTAACTACCAAAATGAGTAATATGTCTAACAAATATTTTGAACATTGAGAGAAGAAGGAAATATAGGTTGTAATGGTTATAGAAGATTGTCATGGGAAAAAAAAAGATTTTCATGGGGAAGAAAGGACAAATTGTGCCTTGTAGGATGGTCAAATTTTGAATATGTTTTAGATAGAAAGAATACAGTGAACAAAAGGCTTTGAATATGAAATAAATTCCATATATCCATGAGATTTTGAGGAGCTCATCCTTCCAGGATTATTTGTGCTACATTAGGGAGGAGAATTAGGTTTGGACAAAAAGGGAGAACACAAATTATGGTTGGTCTTCACTGTCAGGCTGTAAAACTAGCTTTTTTGTGTGTGTGAAGCAATTCGTTAAGTGACTTGCCCAGGGTCACACAGCTAGTAAATGTCAAATGTCTGAGGTCAGATTTGAACTCAGGTCCTCCTGAATGCAGGGCCAGTGCTCTATCCATTGTGCCACCTAGCTGCCCCCATTAGCTTTCATTTTTCAGGCAATGTGTACCCATTGGGAATTTTTGATGAAGAGATTGACATACTAAAAGTGAAATTTGAGAAAGATGATTCACTTGGCAGAGTAAAATGGATTGAAATAGGGAGGAAACAGTGCTATTGATTCTAGAATCTGATTCTGGAGGGAAAATTAAAGTCTATCAGTCAGCAGTTAACCTGTATTTATTAAGTGCCTACTATGTGCTAGGCACTGTGCTAAAATAATAGGGATACAAAGATAAATAATATTATTTATCTCATATTTCTTGGGGTATTTATTTTTGCTTTGCTAACTGTGGTTGTGATAAAATTTGGGATTATGGGATCATAATTTAAAGCTGCAAGGGATGTTGGAGGCTACTGAAGCCATCCCTCCCCTCATTTTTTACAGAGAAGGAAACTGAGTCTATGAGAGGTTAAGTAACTTGCCAGGTTTACCTCTTAAATAAAATAACAATATACAAAATTAAAAAAAACACAAATCTACTTACCAATACTAGTACAACTTTCACCATCCATATTTAGTTTCCAGCCTTCATAACATGAGCACTTGACAGAATGCTTGTGCTGTTCACATACTTGACTGCATTTAAGGTGTTTGCTACAATAATCCACAATTTCACATGTTTTATTATCAGGGTTGAGCTGCAGTCCTGATGGGCATGAACACACAATTCCTCTCCCAGGAACAACAGAACAGTGGTTGCTACAGCCTCCATTATTCAGAGAACATTCATCTTTAAGACAGGAGAAACAAAAATAATAAAGGTGGTAATCAATCTCCATCTTGTAATCACTAACCATTAAGCCCAGTTCTATGATAAATAATTTGGAACCTGAGATATCATAAAGTTATACAGAGAATTAGCCTATTGGCTTATGGGGTAAAGGAGGTCAGGGGAAATTTGAGGAGAAAATCTGAGTCCCCTAATAATGAACCAATAAAAAGTTTTACCTCTCTATATGGCTTTGGAAGGTGAATTGTTAAAGCTTGCAGAAGTAAAGTAAGCCCATCATTTTCCTAATTTTGGTTGTGAAGAAAAAATATATTGAGAAGAACCTCTCTGTTATATAACCTTAACATTATAGGGATGAAAATGGATCTAAATTGCTGCCTTTACATAGCTGGCATCCTGAAGAATCAGCATATGAGAAAGTAAATGAGGCTGTCCTTTACTGGTTGTAGAGATCCATGATTTACTACTTCAAGGTATTGCACCAGTGCTTATTCAGTTGTTGTTGATTAAACACAGTTTTTGAAAATAATTGCTCCTCTGTTTTGCATTACTTGAACAACAAAACATGATTTTGATACTATAGCTAATATGACTGTACAGAAAGCCACCACAAGCACATTCTAAAACAATTTATCCATTAGGTGTATTCCAAGATATTATTTTTATACTAGGGAAAAGTAATCATCACACATAGCAATAATCCATCATTAGATGCTTAAATTGTAATATGACAAAACCATTGTTTAGTCTTATAGACTTTCTTCCTTCTCTCTCTCACTCACTCACTCCTGTCCCCTCTCTATTCTTTTGTTTTTTACTTTTTTGGAGTTGCTCAGAATTTCTTATTCAGTTTTGTTTTTGTGTATTGAGAAATACTAGAATGTTATTTTATTACTGAATTGAGGATTGCAACTAATTAGAAAAAATATCCCATATTTATCTTTTCAGCTTTCTCAATTTTTCAAAGTCTAGCTGTAAATATAAGGTACTTTTTTTTTTACAAATTTTTCTATATTTCCTGCTTTTATGTGAGTCAATGGTAATAAGTAAAGGAAAATGGCTACATTAACAATTTTCTTTAGGTATTCAATCAAAGTATGCTTTGATTTTAGAAGAAAAAATTAGGTCCATTTCTTAGTTCAACCAAATATGTTTGCTTGCCCCTAATCATCATCATTTCCAAACAGCAGTCATTTCAAAGTATTTGCCCCATTTTAGCTCAATCGACATTCTCTTCCATGAGAATTGCTGTGAAGAAATGTCAGTCTGCCCAGCAGGCAACATAAAATTGCTACAAAGCTTTTTTAGCTCATTTCAAACATGAATGTTTCTTTAGTAGTGACAGTGTCACTTTTTGATATCATCTGCAGAATTAAGATATAAGTTTCAAGAGAAGAATTTTTATTTTGAAAACCCAAATTGAACAAATAAATTCCAATATTTACATAGTATATGTCGCTTCTCTTTTTTATAGCCTGACAGCTCTTACTAAATCCTGTTCCTACTTTATATATACATATACATATATTAACCCTTTAGACAGTGTGCTTGCATGTCAAGCTTCTTCTGGGTTCTTCTAACTCATTTCTCTTTGCTCTCCAAATTATTTAAGACCACACCATTGATAAAATTATTCTTGTCTTCATTAATAAACTATTTGTCTTACATGATCTGTGACTCCATACTGTAACACAGCTTTGCAAAGCTCCCTAGGATTTTGTCTGTCTCTATTTTTATTTTTAATACATTAGAATTTTCATCCTAAAGATGAAGAAAGAAGTGACAGACCTGTGGATATCTACAGAGAGGAAAATTTCTTTTTTTCTCAGCAGATCCTTTTGAAAAATGGTCTCAAAGTTACTGCTTTTGGAATAGACATAGCCATGGGTTCAGGAGGCAGGTGGAATATTCCCTCCTTCATAGATTTTAGAGTTGAAAGGGATAACTTACTACCACGTACTTGATAAGTATTAATCCCACCAGGGGTGGGGAGTGTACATTATCTGGCCATGCTGGCCAATCACTACATACTTTTGGTAAATATAAAGATTAGAAAGTTTTCCTTTAAATCAGTTCTAAATTTGTCTCCTTATAACTTACTCATCTCTCCACCCTTATTTCTACTCTTTGGGATCAAAAAGCACAAGTCAGGGGGCAACTAGGTGGCTCAGTGGATGAAGCACAAGCCCTGGATTCAGGAGTACCTGAGTTCAAATCCAGCCTCAGAGTCTTGACACTTACTAGCTGTGTGACCCTGGGCAAGTCGGTTAACCCTCATTGCCCCCTCTACCCCAAGAAAAAAGGAAAGAAAAAAAGAACAAGTCAAATTCCTCTTCAATTTGATAGCCTTTCAAATATTTGAAAACATTTATCTTATTCTATTTAAATAATCTATTCTGCAAGCTAACGATCCTCAGTCCCATCATCCACTTCCTATGACATGAAATTCCTGCCTTCATAATGTATCCTTAACATTCCACAGCCTGTGAGTGAAGAACAGAAATCATCAGCATGGTCTGTTGTTCACCTTACCACTCTCTTCACTTGTTTTCTTACCGAGTCTCTGGCTTTTTTACTGGAATTTTGTTACCCTTTAAATGACATAATTTTGAAATCCATATGACTTGTTCTTTATAAAATTGTAAACCTGCTCTTACTGCCTAACATAAAGACTTAAATTGACCTGCAAACAGGAAAAAGTTTACTTTAGAAACAGTTGCTTTAGGTGACAGACGAAAAAAAATGTTATGTTGGAAGAGCAACTAGAAATAATTAAATATGGTCAAACTCTGGGCTATTGTTTTGGGGCCTAAATTTTTTTAAGACTTGAATGAAGGAACTGAAATAATTATGCTCATTGTTTCAAAGATCTTTCATAGTACCTTGAGCTCTCTGGAAGAAAAGAGATGATATTTTATGAATTTTAAAAGAATAACATGGGCAGCTAGGTGGTGCAGTGGATAGAGCACTGGCCCTGGATTCAGGAGTACCTGAGTTCAAATCTGGCCTCAGACACTTAACACTTACTAGCTGTGTGACCCTGGGCAAGTCACTTAACCCCAATTGCCTCACTAAAAAAAAAAAAAAAAAAGAATAACAGCCTTATTGTATATCACTTAGCATTCTGTCATTACATTTCAATAACAATTAATGTTATTAATATCCATGATAACTTCAGGCTTCTATTCAGCTGTCTCTTCGGTCCCAATCATATACCCTCCTTACTCCCTACAGCTATTTTCTTCTCACAGCATCGAGGCTTTATCAAGTCATTATGGTTATCATTCTGCAAACTCTTCTTTATTACTGTATTGTATTCCACCTTTAATATTATCTGTAGAACATATTTTTAAAAAATCTCCATAGAAATTTTCTGATCTACCCACAGAGAAAGAAATGTTTTTCCCTCATTCGACCTATTGATTATTAGGAAGTAGCCAAATAAAATTGATTAAAAAGTTCAACATTCATCAAATTGAAATTATCCTTCAAAATAGCTATAGAAAAATGAAGGAAAAATATAAGGTAAGGACACTATTTGGCTTAAAATTAAGAAGGATTATATAAAATTAGGTAATATTAGTAATGATTCACTCTCCAGGTTGTTTCCTTACACAATAGTGCTTATACAATGATGTGTCTTTCTTAAAAATGGCTTGAATCAAAAGATGTCAGATTAGTGATATCCTTATATAAATCAATGAAAACTAGATGCAAGCACCTATTTTAGGGCATTCATTGGCCACATATCATAAATTTGATTTTGATTATTTTTTTCCACATTGAAGAAACATAAATGATTAGGGTACTAATTCGTTGGAATGCCATTTAACAGTTTCTCATTTTCTCCTTAAAATCTTTGATGATTTTAGAATTTCTTCTACAGAAACAGAATGTGTGAAATATGGGTTGTCAGCTTTCAGTGCTAAAAGCTTCATTGCAAAGAAATGATTTAGAGAAACAGTATAATGTTATATTAAGCAGAGGTGGCTAAACAAAAAGGCTTTGATTTCAAAGAAAAATATAATGTGCAAAAACAAAGTAAACAAAAAAAATAAAAAACAAAAAAATACCACAGAGATCCCCTTCATCAGATCCATCAGGGCAATCTTTCCTCCCATTGCAAAGCTTCTCTGGTTGTAAGCAGATGGATGTGTCATTAGCACAAGGGTATTTTGGTGGTCCACACAAGAAACTGTCACAATCATCCTCATCTGACTGATCTTCACAGTCGATATCTCCATCACATACCCAGGCTTTGTTAATGCATCTCCCTAAGGAAAAGAGAAAGAAATATACATCTGATCGGTGTAAAATGAGGCCCTATGGAAACGGATGGTCAGAATTGCCTTCAAACATGAGCAAAGTTGGTATTAACAAGAAATTCATTAGCAAATAATCTAGCAACTTACTTTTTTACATGATATCTTTACTAGATTAAATTTTTTAAAACATTTTTATTAAAATTTTGAGTTCCAAATTCTATCCCACCCTCCCTCTTCTCCCCTCTTCCTGAGATGGTAAGCTATAAGATACAGATTTTACATGTGCAATTATGTAAAATATATCTATATTAGTCATTATATACAAGAAGACTCAAATAAAAGAAAAAAGAAATTGAGAAATAGCATGCTTTAGTCTGTATTCAATCAATATCAGTTCTTTCCTTTGGGATTATCATGAATGATTGTATTGACAAGAATAGCTAGATCATTCATAGTCCTTAATCAAACAATATTGCTTCTACTGTATTCAACATTCTTCTGGTTCTGTTTGCTTCACTATACATCAGTTCATACAAGTCTTTCCAGGTTTTTCTGAAGTCATCCTGCTTGTCATTTCTTATAGCATGAAAATATTCCATTACAATAATATGCCACAGCTGGTTTAGCCATTCCCCAATTGATGGACATTCCTTTGATTTCAATTTTTAAGCCACCATAAAAAGAGTTGCTATAAATATTTTTGTACAAGTAAGTCTTTTTCCCTTTTTTGGATGTCCCTGGGATATAGACATAACAGTGGTATTGCTGGATCAAAGGGTATGCACAGTTTTGTAGGCCTTTGGGCATAGTTCCAAACTGCTCTCCAGAATGATTGGATCAGTTCACAATTTAGTGTCCCAGTTGTCCTACATCACCTCTAAGATCCATCATTTTCCCTTTTAAAAAATTATATTGGCGAATCTGATAGGTGTAAGGTGGTACTTCAGAGTTATTTTAATTTGCCTTTTTCTGATCAATAGTGATTTGGAGCATTTTTAATATGACTGTACCACTTGCTTTTTTGAAAGCATTTTCACTGGGTTTGCTATTGAATAATAAGATGCCATCCATATTAAAAATGAATCATCTTGACATCTGCTTTAGATACCAAATATTTTCTATATCTCCAAGTAAAGATCCAGTGCCTAATTAAGAGTACAAAAGAACTATTTTAGAAGTGACCTTTATGGACTCCTTATGTATTCAAAGCTCCCAATCACCTTATTAGGAACTCTGAAATCACATAAGCACTACATGCCTTAATAAGAAGAAAAGTAGTCCTCATGCCCTTAGCCCTTCCTTATAGGTAGGTACAAAAAGAAATATGCTGTCCAAACACAAAAAATGAAATGTTATCTTCCTAAAAATCTGTCATATAATTCTTCATTTTGATAACAAAATTTCAAATACTATATTGTAAGCTGCATGAATGCTTGGAACCATCTTTGGAGCATCAGTTCTTAGCACAATGCTTGAATCTATTAGGTGCTTAACGAACATTTAATGAATTGAATTGATACATATGCTAATAATTTTTATTTACTGTTTTAAAAGAAAATTTGTTTTCTACATAATTAGTTAAATATTCTATTTGCAAAACCACAAAATGCATGTGAATTATAATGCTTGCTGCACCTTTATTTTGTTAGTTTAAATTATCCATCCTTTACTATAAGGTCATTAATAAACAAAGTGATAAATAAAACAATAAAACAAACATTTTGTCAAGGATAAGACAATCATGGAAGTTTAGGGTTTTCAAAGACATTTGGAGTTATCTAGTCTGACCTATACAGTATATGACACCTTTCAACAGTATCTCAAATGAAGCCTACAACAGCCCATTTGGTTGAACACTTCCAGTAATGGAAAACTCATTGATATGGAAAGTGATGTATTCCACTTTGACACAGTTTTAAGTGTTAAACAATTGTTTCTTGATATTAAACTAAAATCTGCATCTCCATTTCCTGTTTTCATTGGTTCTCATTCTGTTCTCTGCACCTGTAGAAGGTAAATGCAAAGCATGACACTATCCACTGAAACACCTAGCTCTTTGTATATTTGAAGAATCGTATAATTCCTTCTTCACTTCCCTTCATCCTTCCTGTAGGTTACACAGGTCTGGTTCTTAGTTCCTTGTATATTGTGGACTCAAGGCTTTTCACCATCCTGTTCGTTGTCCTTTGGGCACTCTCTAGCTTATCAAATGTCATTTTAAACTGTGGTGCCCAGGGCAGCTAGGTGGTGCAGTGGATAAAGAACAAGCCCTGGATTCAGGAGGACCTGAGTTCAAATCCAACCTCAAACACTTGACACTTACTAGCTGTGTGACCCTGGGAAATAGACTTAATCCCCATTGCCCCACAAAAAAACAAACAAACAAACAAAAAAACCCAAAACTGTGGTGCCCAGAATTGAACAAAATATCTTGTGAGGGCTCAAGAGGACAGAGTATAGATGCTCTCTCATCTCCCTAATCCTGGAAGCTACATCCCTCTTTATATAATCCATAATCATATTAGGGATTTTTTGGAATGCCAAATCACAACACTGACTCATTAGCATGCAGTTTACTAATATCCCCAGATCATTTTTTCTAGAGGAGCTATATATCCCTCCCCAATGTTATACTTACAAAGTTAATATTTTTTTAATGTCCAGATGCAATACTTTATTTTTTCCTACTGAATTTAATCTTATTAGATTCTTCCTCAAATTTGATTGACATACCTTTCCTTCATCCAAATCACTGATCAAAATGTTGACTAGGAAAAGACAGAAGAGAATTTATGATACAAAATGGAGACCTCTCATAACTCCTTTATTCACATACATTTCTGATTTCATTTTGGGGGTATTACTTTGAATGATGCATATCACCATCCATCCATGACTGCTCATTCTATATGACTGCAGTCCATATTATTCGACCAATTTACCTTGGGACTTATCTCACTTTATCCTCGTATTGTTTGCATGACAATAGTACATGACATCTGGTCACTTATTTTCCCTCATTCTCAATACTTGAGCAGATTCTTTCCCTCTTGATCAGAGTTTTCTCTGATGCCATCTTTTACTCCACTTTTCTTGCATTATTTCTTGTTTTTAATGTGTTGTAGCCTGCTTAGAATCTACTCTATACCTCTTCATTTCCAGTTGGGATGTTCTCAATTTTAATTGAATTTTTTCAATTTATTAAAGAATATTTTTTTCATAGTTTTATTCAACTATCTATGAATCTACCAAGCATCCAAATGAGAGACTTTGTCAAATCATTTTGTGAATTCCAAATGTGCTACAAATACAAGATTCCGTAGGTGAACTAGTCTAATATCCATATCAAAACAGAAAATGTGGCTAGCTCAGTATAATCTTTTTAGTGAACCTATGCTGATATACAGCTTCTGAGTTCTGAAGTACCATGGGTCTTTTTGAAGATGAAGTTTTATTATGGCTTTAAATAAAAATTTTAGATAAGAAAGCTTCCAGGTATATACAAATAATTATATATTACATAATTTCAAATTGATAAAAGACACAACATAATCAAGGATGTCTAAATAAAAGATAACTTGATATTTAATGTTTCTTTTAAAATGTTAAATTTGAAAAACTCATAAAATGATCAAACTAAAAAAATCTTGATAAATATACATTTCACCACTCTCATATTCCAAAGGAGGATACTGAGTTCCAAAAAGTTTAGATTACTTATTCAAGATCTAAAAATTAGAGATATAAAGAAACTGAAAATGTGGGCTTCCTGACTCTTTCTAGTGTTTTACACCACAGTCAAATGATCTCCCATTTATCCTTTCTTTTGCATGTCTCTGCAACAAATGGTTTCTGACCTTAGAACAGCCTGTATGTGTGTGTGTGTGTGTGTGTATATATGCATACATACATACATATACATGCATACATACATACATACACATACATACATATACATACACACACACACAAATATATCTGATGCTTCTTCATAGTGTGTAGAGGTAATGCTTAGTCCTTGAAACTCATGCCAACAGAGGGTAAACTCTTCCAGAACCTACCAAACTTGAAAGGTTTTATTTATGGCATGCTGACAGATTATCATCTAAGGACTAACATACCTAAGTTCAGAGAGGCTCATGACCAGAATTTTGGTCACAAGGTGAAAATTTGCTTTGGTTACAAGAAGTCATAAAACTTTGTGGAAGACATGAGAGGTTGTGATCTGCATTAGCACAAAAAGTGATGGTGAAAACAATGATCTCATTGAGCCTAAATAAGTTCTTCAAGGATTTTTCATAGTTCTTTAACATATAGGTTTTTACCTACAGTCCTTCAATTATATTTTTTTGTCAGACAGGCTAGCTTTGCTATAGATCTTTCTCAGAATCTTAGCAACTCATTTAGTTTTATTCATCATTTTACTGACAATTATTTTCACAAAGTAGGAGCTTAATACCTAAATGACTCTATTGATGGAAAACTTCAATACATTGTTTTTCAGGCTAGAAATCTTTCTCTACAAGTTCAAATTTACATTTTCCATAGACATAAAACTCTCCCACCATCAATTTGACCTCAAAACAAAAAATGTCAACAATTACTCAGTTGAATTTTCTTATGCCTGTTTGGTAATATACATGACTAGGATGTTGCTTCCACAGGGTATTAAGAACCGCAGTTTCCCATGCCTGAATAAAATCATGGAAATTTTAATATCTATTTTTAAGTAACCATAGTTTATATTTTGCAGGTAGAACTATAATTAAAATTATATCTGAATCTTAGTAATAATTTATTTTAGTTCTTTTAAAACTTTCCACAATTCTACAAATTTCTGGCCTTTTCCATTTTATCAATTTAAATGTAAATTATTATATATTATGCACATTTACAGGATGTTACATAGTACTTACCCATTGTTGATTAATTAATATAATGAGAAAACCCCAAATTAAACTTTATACACACTGAGTATAATGTCAACTGTTAGTCACTAAATTTAAACACACATAATATTTCCTAGTGTTTTTCTACAATAGTACCTTGCAATTGGTTAAGTTCATGTGCAAAACTTCATTACAGTTACTGTGCCTTTGTTCTTAAAGTAATAATAGCCACATGGCTATTGAATGGAAAACAAAGCAAAACAGCAGGTGAGTGGAGTGAGGGATATCCAAATACAAATATTTGCATAAAAGTAGTGATCTTCCCTGGGATTATCTTGAATTGTTGTTATTTTGAAATGTGCAATTTTTTAAATACCAGCACAAAGAGAGCAATCACAAGGAATCTAATGGAAATTGTTAATGCCAAGGAAACAGGCTCCATTCTAGATAAATTGATATGATTTCCGCTAGAGCTTGGAATCTCAATTTTAATATTTTTATAGATACATCAGTTTATAGAATAATTCTCTTTGGTTGACTTCCTTCCATATTAATGAAAGGAGAGCCATTTTATAATAGGGGATTTGACCTGCTGTGGGATCTGCCTGGCAGATCATATTTAATAGAAGAATACACTTATGTGTGAAGAAACTAATCATTTGTCAAATTTCAAAGACACAATCACATGTTCATCCAATTGATTTAATACTATTTGAGTTGTGGTTTTATCTATTTATTTATTTTTACATATAGACCTTTAATAATGCACATAGTTTTATTTCTTAGCCAAATAGGTGTCAGAAAAGAGGCAGGGGCTGCTATTCCTCATTTATACACTGAGATATTGTTTCATGTTATTTTATACAGCAATAAAGAGAAAGGCTCCAATAGGAATCCTTCAATAAGAAAAAAAAGATAAAGGAAAGGGTTTTGTTGAGGATAATCATTCAGGCAAAATAACTGCTTTATTGGCCTGAATTAGATTTTTTTCACATCACTGATTAAATCAATCATCTGATTTTATCCATGCAGATATGAAAATGAAGACAAAAACAAAAATACTTTATGGAATTGAATAATGCATTTCTATGCCCAGAGAGCCTAATGAGAAAAAATAATTGAAAATGTCTTAAAACCTTAAAGCTCTATATAAATGCTGGTTATTATTAATAATAACATTAAAAACAATAATGTTATTGTCAGAGTAAGGGCTAGTGAACCAAAACTAGGGACTCAATCTGATTTGGACCTGTTACTTCTTTTTTTTTGTTTGTTTGTTTTTTGTTTTTTGGGCAGGGCAATGGGGGTTAAGTGACTTGCCCAGGGTCACACTGCTAGTGTCAAGTGTCTGAGGTCAGATTTGAACTCAGGTCCTCCTGAATCCAGGGCTGGTGTTTTATGCACTGCGCCACCTAGCCGCCCCCGACCTGTTACTTCTTTATAGTGGAAGCATAGGGTTCAACCTCTAATTCTTTCTCTTTTTTGTTTTCATGGCAATAAGGGTTAAGTGGCATGCCCAGGGTCACACCTAGTAGGTGTCAAGTGTTTGAGGTTGGATTTGAATTCAAGTCCTCCTGAATCCAGGGCTGGTGCTATGTCTACTGCACCACCTAGCTGCTCCTCACCTTCTAATTCTTAAACCCTTAACTTAGCTTTATAACATGCAAATGTTTCCTATTTCTACCATAATGGACATACTAGGGGGAAATAAATGTGTTAGTCTATGACATTTGCTAGAAATATGCTCTAATGCACAAATGCATATTGTTCATCTAGCATGTAAAGCACTGATGTAGGTGTTTCGAGAGATACCAAGAAGTATGAGATATGGTATTTGCCTATGGTTGACAAAGAAACATGTGAACATATATTGTTAAATGAAAATATAACAATATGAAATGTGGCATAGGTTAGCATATGACTAATTGGCAAATAATTAGCACAGATATTAAGTAAGATAAGATATAAGAGGAAAGAGAAACTACCTTTGGATACAGGCTTTAGGAAAACCATATAGGAAAAGACATTTGAGGTGGAAGTGGAATTGACTAGTATTTTGTTCTTGAACTAGTTTGCTGGATGATAAAAAGTACTCCATTTGGAAGTTCTGGTATCTTACTGCATGAAAAAAATGTAAGCTGGTAGAAATTAGCTGGATACATTTGTAGATAGTGAAAAACAACCTAGCTACAGTACAAGATTCATGTTGGAAATAAGAGTATGTAAAGTTGGAAAGCTCCCATAGAGAACATCTAGAATTTGCAAGGCTAAGGAGTTTGAACATAATCCTTTTGGTAGCAGGAAATCATGGGGTCATTTATGAATACAGTAATGATAAGAGGAAAATGGAGAGTTAATTCGACAACATTAAATAGGATTACTTGAGTTATATACTGGATATGGAAGGGTAGAGGCAATTAAATTATTGAAATAATTAAGATGCAGAGGGGCTAAAGGTTGTAAAAGTGGAAATTGTTGTTTGTTCTTTGTTCTCGAAGAGGACCATAACATTGAAGTGATGTCATGACTTGCAGTGAATTGGATTTAAGTGAGGGAGGACTGTACTAGATCAACAACCTCACTCTCTCCTCCAAAGCCATCTGGGTCCAGTGGCAAGATATATATCAGGATGACTGGAGATAGCCCCAGATTTTTAAGGCAATTGAGGTTAAGTGACTTGGCCAGTCACACAGTTAGGAAGTGAAAAGTGGAAATAGAAAGGAAGGAATGTATGTTAGAACTTTTATCAAAAACAAACAATAATAACAGAACTTGGAGAAGTCAAAGCAGTTTCTGCATTTTCCAACATGACCAAGATATATATATATATATATGTGTGTGTGTGTGTGTGTGTGTGCATGTATACACACACATATATACATGTTTGTATATGTATACATATGTGTACATGTCTATGTCTATGTGTGTGTCCATCTGTTCATCCATCTATCTTTATCCAGATCTGTGATTTTTTTGGTACAGGTACTCCATTTGGAAACTCATTCCATGGATTCAGACTCCAAATTACTATACTCTGTAGTATTCAAAAGTTGCTTGGGGGAACAGAAAGGATAAGTGATGTCTATGATCACCTACCTAGTATGTTTGTAAGGACAACCTAAAATCCAAATATTTTTGACTTCAAGACCAGTTTTCTTTCTACCACACACACCATGCTGCCTCTCAGGACAATGATACTATTGGTAAATATAAGAAAGTCACAAGTGGCACCAAGCTCAGGAGAATCCTAGGGTATAAAAAATGTGTTGAATAAAAGGAATGAAGAGAAGCAGTCCTCTATTTTATTTAGATGAACTGAATTTTTGGTTACCAAGTTCACTATATTAGTTCTCTTGTGCAGTAGAGTCTCCTTGTGGGAAAACAAACAAACAAACAAAACAACTTACTTACATTAACCTATTCACTCATGTTTTTGGCAAACTTCCTTAACTTTTTAGAAGTTAATTTAATTTCACTTTCAATTATATCCTTTCCCCAACCCCTACTTTAAACCTGTCTCTTGTTTTCTCCCTCTTTTTCCTTCTCAAACTTTTTCTCTTAAGATAAAAGTATAATGAAAACAACAAAAACAGTGTAAACAAGTAAATGAAAATGTTTCTTCACTAGACCATGACATGCCACAGCTGTTGACTACTACTAATACCCACCTTCAACCTTTTCCCTAAGTGAATGATCCTGGCTCTTGCAAATGTACTCAAAGACCCTGAGTGCATGGTCATACATAACTCAATTCTTCTTCCTCTCTAGCTATGTTTTTCCTATTTTCTGAAAGGATCTACTCAATTCCATACCTATTTGGCTACCAGATTAAGAAATGGTATAAATGTTTCTAAAATGGTAGAGATATGCCCCATAAAAAGGCAAAGCTATAGTCTATCTTCTATTTCTACAGGTGTTGAGAGAATCACAGATATAGAGTTAGAAGGAACCTTAGAGAACATCAAGTCAAAGTCTTTCAATTTCCCAATGAGCACACTAAGATGGAGAGTGGTTAAATAACTCTCCCAAGGTTACACAAAGAGTAAGTTGACAGAAGCAGGATCTGAACTCAGTTCCTGTTCCTCCAAGTTCATCATTCTTTCCATTGCACCATTTCTATAAAGATATATATTTTATTCCAGAAATGTTTACCTAGGGCAAGTGTTTCGTTTTCCCCCAAAGGCCTTCTTTACAACAATCCTTAAAGAAACACATGCATAGACCTACCACACCAGAAAGGGCTGAGAGGGTATGGTGTGAACCTGACCAGATGTGTCCTTCTGAAGATTAAAAACAAAACAAAACAAAATGGAGGTTTGTTTGATTTTGTTTTTGTTGTTTTTGTTTCTATTTTTTCTACAATTCCCTCTATTATACAGGCTAACAGCAGAAAAAATATTTTTAAAGGGTTATTTTTCCCTAAGCACCAGATTGTATTTGTTTTTATTTCTTTTTCTAGATGAGCATGCTAATATTTTTGCATTACTCCTATGTATTCACTCTATAATCACAGAATGCATTTGCAAGGTATTGCCCAGGGATTGGAGTGGGAAGGAAGGAGGTGAATCTTATGGTCATAGAAAAGAGCAAAAAATATTTTTTTCTTTAGTATACAGTCTTAGAGGACAAGATGTGTTATTATTTAATTTCATTAACCTATGTTGCCAACAAAAATGCTTTTATGTTATATGTAGATGAACATTTAAATAAATTAAGTACCCATATTTGAACATTGGTGACACTTTAGAAATATTAGAGAGCATAATGCACTCACTATATGTTTTCTGATTATCTTCACAAACTGCAATATATTAAACAAGTAGTTAAGGACAATTTAAACACATACACAAAGACAGATTAAGGCAACAGGTTATATTTTTCTCTTTAAATGGGATAGAAAGATTGAACATAAGGTTGGTGATGGTATCCAAGCTTCATCTGTTTATTTTCACTAATTTTTCCCAGATTCCTGGTAGGTGACATTCTCTGTCAGAAATTGATTAAGAAAAAGTTTGAATATACTTACACTCATGTGGGAAAGTCAAGAAAGTCCAGCCATAGATTAAAAAAAAATATGTAATCATAACTTAGGAAATATTTGGGATTTGCCATGAATTTTTCCTAAGAATCTCAAATTGTGTTTATTTCATAACATTGATGTATCACATTCACATTTATCTGTATAAAGTCTATTAGTGGGGACGGCTAATCTCATTCCATACCAAAATATCCAGTTTAGAACAAAGCCATCTGAGGCTGAAGACCTAATCTACATGGGAATGGAAGCATTTATTTAATTAGTTGTGTCTGCCTCTTCAAGACTCCATTTGGCATTTTCTTGGCAAAGATACTATAGTGGTTTGCCATTTCCTTTTCCAGCTCATTTTAATGATGAGGAAACTGAAGCAAATATGGTAAAGCAACTTGTCCAGGATCATACAGCTAGTAAGTGTTTGAGGTCACATTTGAACTCAGGTCCTTCAGCCTCTAAGACCAGCACACAGCTGCCACTACTGGAACCATATCCTAACCTAATTGGCCACATTCATTTACTCATGCCCATTATTTAATTAGGAAGTGATTTTTTTTGTTTAAGCAACATTAGAAATGTGTAATTTACATATATACATACACATATGTATTTTTGTACATAGACACAAATCTATTTCAATGGACCTGTGTTTTCACTGGTGTGTGGAATACCCAATGAGAAACTTCCTGTACTATTGCAGGTCATTCTGCAACTTACAACCTACGATTGCCTGGATCCTAGCTTCCTGAACTGTGGGTCCTGACCCCATGAGGGGTTGTATAATTAAATGTGTGTGGAGGGGGTCACAAAAATATTTGGCAACAGTAAAATGTTATGTATACTTATTCTATAAAGTTATAAACCTAGGGTCACATAAAAATTTCTTGGACAAAAAGGGGCCACGAGTGGAAAAAGTATAATAAGCCCTGGCCTAGAGAACTGAGAAGTGATTTACTATAGTCATAGAGTAAGTATGTGGCATAAACACAATTTGAACCAAGTCTATCTGGTTTCACATTCACATTTCAATGTACTATGTCTCAATGACATCTCTTACATATATATGATGTAAAATAATTTGCTTCCTTAAAAATAGATTCCCCCACTTACTAGCTGTGTGAACTTTGGCAAGTCATTTAACCCTCATTGCCCCACAAAAACAAAAACCAAAAAAAATAGATTTCCCCCTAATTATCATACTAGTTATATCTAAAGGTGTATTTGTCTAAATGGAAATTAATTTTCAAAGTATAATATAAGTGAAATCTGGAATGCGGAATGATAAAATTTAACTGAAAATGTCACACAGTGTTTCAATGTTCTGACAACAACATGACTAAGCAAACTTATTTTTTTCTTTTTTGGTTTTTGGAAAAAAAAAAGTAACTTTATTGCAAAAGAAACTCTCGGAGTGGAATGGGCTTCAGGAATACTTAGCCACAGCCATATTTGCTTTTAACTTTTCGTTTTAAATGCTTAACTGTAGCCAGGAGGCATGTTTAAGAAAAGACACAAAATGTCATTTTGTATCTACAAATGCCCTTTGGCCATGTGGTTTCCACAGTGTTTGCTTACTCTCAGCTGTGATAGCTTTTCATTTTTACTTTTTAGTTAGAATGCTTAATTGGGAGCAATAGGGAACACTAAAAATCCCTGATTAAGCTATTTAATAACATTTTCACATGAAAAAGAAACCCCAGGGATGGCTGAAGAATACATAGTGAATCCCCACAGAAATTTCTTTCAATACACTTGTTAGGACAATCTCTAATGTGGGGTAGAACCAAGTGAAATCAGGCACATTTCACAGAAACTCATAATACTGGTTCATTGTAATCTATGCTTTTCTCAACCAAATTCCATTGATAACCTGTTGTTATGCACAGAAGATAAATATAAATGTGTTCAGTCAGTCCCAGATGCTACAACTGGGATGGAAAACACAATCGGAAAATCATTAATTTTGAATGACTCCATTAGAAAAATTACAATAACAACAAAAAAATTTAATCAGAAAAAAATAAAATATTTGAATGATAAGACTTACTATCATCTTATGAAGGACATGGGTATTAACTAAATCTCTAAAGAAAAGGATAATAATAGACATTTAACAGACCGTAGGCAGTCAGTTGAATGAAATGCAGAAAGATAAAAAGTTATATATTTAATACTCCCTTTCCTTTTCCATCTCTCTTGCTTAGGTTTACTGAGTAATCTCTCTCTAAGAAATTGCACTGGCTGTGTGCAGATCTTATATTTACCCAGCCAAGCTATAGACAAGTGACAAAGAGATGATAGTACCCTGTAAAATATAGAAGTGTCCAATGCCAGTCTGAGAAGTCAATTTGAATGTTTGTGTGTCTAATGAATTTTGAATGCTACTTGCCTGGCTAACCACAGACACCTTAAATTGTCTCTTCCTATAAACAGTACAATAATTTCCAATGCTTTCTTCTTGAATATCAGGAAGTAAAGAAAAGCAGCCTTTGTGTTTTTTTTTTTCCTTTCCTTTTTCTTACTGGCAAATAAATTATGGAACTGCACAGTAGTACCATCATGGCTGAACTTTTTTTAAAAAAAGCATTCAAGAAAGAAAAAAATATGTTTCAAGTTTTTATTTTTTAATTCCAGAAAGACTTCTCATTGCTTATTGAATATATTTTACAAGAGGCCTCTTTTTAAAAACAAAGAATTAGGAGCTCAATTTTATCTTGTGTAAAATGAAGGAAGCTGGACTAAATGATCTCTAGGGTCTTTTAGTCCCTAATATTCTATCAATGTTATGAATAAATATTGAATATTATGAATAAGTGGTATGAATAAATTGATAAAAGGTAGTATGGTCTAATGAATAGGCAATTGGACTTGGAGTCAGGAGGATCTGGTTTGAAAATTACTGAGGTAAGGGCACAGCTAGGTGGCAGAGTGGGTAAAGCACCACCCCTGGATTCAGGAGGACCTGAGTTCAAATCCAACCTCAGATACTTGACACTTACTAGATGTGTGACCCTGGGCAAGTCGCTTAACCCTCATTGCCCTGTCCCCCCCCCCAAAAAAAATGACTCAGGTATACATGAAACCTAGGTAATTTATATAACTTCTCTGTTCCTCTATTTTCCTCATCTGTAAAAAAAACAAACAACAAAACAAAACAATAAAATTAAATTAAAAAAAAAGGTTGGGACTTGTTCTTCAAGGTTCTTTTCACCTATAAATCTATGATACTATGATAATGCAAATTTACTGGCTGAAATATAATCATTGCTATCTGCATTTATCCAATATTCTCATATATACATTCCCAAGGTTATAAGAATAGTACCAAATCAAATTCAAGTGAAAATGTGACTTCAGTAAGAACAGGTAGGCCATGACATCAATTCAATGTTTTGCTTACCTGTGCTCTTACAGGAAAACTTGGTTTTCTCATCACACAAACGCACAGTGCCATTGCAGCCCTTTTCATCACTGCCATCTTCACAGTCTTTTTCTCCATCACAGCGCCAAAGGTCAGGGACACAATTCCCATCAGGGTCACACTGAAATTCATTCCCATTGCACCCAGCAGGAGAATGAATCTCTTGAATTTGAAATGAAGGAAAGAAAAAATGTACATATATATATATATATATAATATGATGTGATGTGATGAAAATTATTCCTTTGTTCTTATCTCCTAATAATTCTATGAAGGTTATATTGCTATGTCAATCTTTTAACAATCACAATAATGATGTTTTTAACTTTATTGGAAATCTAAGAATAGGGATAATGACTACTTCCCAGGCAACCATAGACAATGATACATATACATTATGAGACCAAGACAGAGTAGGAGGTAGAATTCATACATTCATTTGTTTGTACTTCAGTCTTTGAGACTTAAGACTTAGCAATTTGAAAGATACACACACACACATATATGTCCATGGATTCTATTTGTTGTAATGCTTGAGATTTCCAGGACTTTAAAAAACTTAATTTTGTTTTTTAATTTCTCACAGACTGCAAAGAGAATATAGAATGGGATTTATTTTTACTAAAAGAATGAAAACATTGAAGGAAGTTCTAGAAAATCTTAAAGAACATCCAAGGAAGGATGTGAGAAAAACTTCAGGACAGAATCTTAGTCTCTAGAGTGATACAATGTTAGTTACACATGAAAAAAATTGATTTTTATTAACACACACTATGAATTCAATTTCTGTTGCTAATGCTAATTTATTCAGTGCATAGTTAACAGCAGAAATTGCCCTGAAACTGATTATTGAAAACAAGTTAAATGCTACCCTTTAGAATCAATGTAATTGAAGAAAGAATTGGAATGAGCAAATTTTGCACTAAAAGAGAAGTGGTATACAGTCACTATGAAAAAAGTTCTATTTTAAAATGTTATTGGCTTTCTCTAAAATAACAGAAATTATTAAGCTATTATGAAGAAATACTAAAACAGTATTCCCAAACATCTTGGTCTAAAAGAAAATTTGCAGTTTTATTTTTATAGTAAAGAATGTTAATATCATTTCATAGGACTTCTGCTATTACTATAATTATCAATAAGAGTGATAATTAGTCTATATTATTATTATATTGTAATATATTCTATATTATTAGTATATTATTATTGGCCATCTCATGAAGCATGTTTCAATGGTGTCAGGACCTTGACCTTGCCCAGTGGCTTTTGGTTGATCCTCATGTATCTACATTTCAAGCCTAGTCTCTACATTGGGATTAGGGGTGTTCCTTAATCAATCATTTCCAGTTTCCCAAAAGAGGTGCTCTCTGAAGCTGCAGGTTCTTAGAGGAAAAGAGGAAGAAAAGATAGAAGAATGAGCCATGTATCCTTGTGCTGCCCAGAAGAAATAGACTTTGAGTTACTTGCTCAGACAGCATATCTTAGGTGAAATTGCAATGCTTTATTTGTAATGATGCAAGCATTTTAATGCATGAGTTTATGAATCATGTGTGTTTTAAACATTCCTTTGCTGCTATAGGTAATAAATAATTCACTTGTTTTGAGAGTATGTACATTAAATACATTTCTAGAATGAACCTTGTTAATCCCTTTGGGGGAGATTCTAGTTATGAAACAAATCTAAGCTTTAAGAAATTTATCTGGGGGCTACAAAATAGGTGTAACATAAACTAAAGAGTATGAAAAGGCTTATACTACCCTCTCTAAGACAAAACTCTTGGAGGGTTAAACCTGCTACCCAGGAATCCAAGCTGGATTATCACTCCAACTCTAGCTTTCATACCATAATGAGATAACATCATATTGACAAGTTATAGATTGTGCTATATTTTACTAATGGGATTCTCTAATATTATAATTTAGGATCAGTTTTACCTGAAGCCTATCATAACCTCAAAATATAGCTACAAGAATAAGAAAGCCTTATTCCGTTACTTCCTTGTAGAAGATCCTTTGGGATCTTGAAGGCTATTAGATTATGCAGAAGAATCAGAGCTATATATAACGAATATGTTTTTTCAGAAGAGTTTTGGGATGCAATGAAAAAAGTGAACAGCAAATAAAATTACTCAAAATAAAGTTCATTATATCCTATTATACAGGTACTACTGCAGACCAACATAGGAGTTATTTTCTAATAATCATCTATATAGAATCTATCAATACATGACAAAAATATGAAAATCTATACAAAATTAAAAGAAATAACAGAAATAAGAAGATATGATACACAATTACAAAGCAGTAACAAGGATCAAATGATTGAAAATATGGTGGAGTAATTATTTTATAGAGTCTGAAAGATGGCTAAGTGAATAGAATGCTGGGCCTGGAGTTAGGAAGACATGAGTTCAAATATGGCAGTAGACACCTACTAGCTCTCTGACCCTAGTCAAGTCATTTAACTGTCTTAATCTACTGAAGCAGTAAATTACTAACCACTTCAGTGTCTTTGTCAAGAAAGCCCATGTATTGGTGTACTATGGTCCACAGGGTCATGAAGAGTTGGACATGACTGAACTGAACAATTGTTTTATACTTACTGCACTACCTAACATCAAAAGCCAGTCAGTCAACTAATGTTAATAAATATGTGCCAAGTAATATAGAAAATATACACCAAATCTTAGTCAAAGTTCAAACCACAATAATGAATACAGAACCAATACAAAAGTTAAAATCTTTATGAAATAACATCAGGTGGGGGCAGCTAGGTGGTGCAGTGGATAAAGCACCAGCCCCAGATTCAGGAAGACCTGAGTTCAAATCTAGCCTTAGACACTTGATGCTTACTAGCAGTGCGACCCTGGGCAAGTCACTTAACCCTCATTGCCCCACAAGAAGAAAAAAAAAAAAGAAATAGCATCAGGCAATGAAAATCCTTAGCATTCTCACTCAGTCTTCCCAACCTTAGCCTTCTCTCAGTAATAGCAATGATTAAGTATGACCTCTCCTAACTTTTCACAAGAGGTAGAAGACATTGGTTCTTCCCAGTGAACAAAAGGGCAATTAGGGCATTAGTGGAGGAGAGGAATGGAGAATTGAAGGCAGGACAGAACAACTGACAGGGTGTCCAAACCCAAATGAAACAAGACAGGAAACTGTGTTGGATTGAGTCTTCTCCCTTTAGTGTTTACATCAGTCTGGTATTGGCATATTGCCCCCACTCTGCCCCCTTGGTCAAGACCAAGAGCCTAAGGATCTCAAACTAATCAGTCATTGTAAAAGGGAGGGATGAAGCCAAAAGTGAGAAGGGACAACAACCTGCTGGGACTAAAAGAGGAAGGATGTTTATAAGTCTAGTATCCAAGTAGATAAACCAACAACCAGCTTCATAAGTACAAATAAAAAACAAGTAAGAATCTAAAGGAGTCATATTTCTCTGAACAAACATCATACTATAAAAGTAAATCAAAAATCCCCAGTGAAAAAGAGAATTCTCCAAACTCCTCTGATATTATAGAAAATCATTCAGAAATTTTGAAATAGTTCCAAAAAGAATAAGATATTAAAGATGTTAGGATGGAAATGAATTCAGAAGTCATAATTAAAAAGGATAAAAAATGAAGCAAAGAATATAAATAAAATGATTTTGAAAAAAGCAAACATGCATTCTATATAATTCAAGGAAATGGTATCAGATACATTATATAGAGAGATAAGTGAAGGATCATAGTTCTTTGGAAACAGGATTTTATTTTATTTTATTTTATTTTATTTGCAGGGCAATGAGGGTTAAGTGACTTGCCCAGGGTCACACAGCTAGTAAGTGTCAAGTGTCTGAGGCCAGATTTGAACTTATGCCCTCCTGAATCCAGGGCCAGTGCTTCATCCACTGTGCCACCTAGCTGCTCCCTGGAAACAGGATTTTAAAGAATATGTCACACTACAGGAACAGTACAAGAAAACTCAAAGAACTTTTGAATACAGAGAAAAGCAGAGTAATAAATTATTAAAACAACAGATAGGAAGAAGAGGGAAGCTTGAAATATGGCAATAGTTATATTTTGCTAGGTTTTCAAAAAGCTAGGAGGAAAATCTTCAGGTACAGTATAAAGGAAAGGAAATTCAATTTGCTTAGGTATATATAATAAGTACAAGACATTGGAGAAAAGAATGAAATATCATATTCCAGAAAGCAAAAGAATGTAAGCTGAAAAGCAAAATAACGTATCCTGCAAGGCTGTGCCTAATAATTGATGGGAGGACCTTCAAAAAAAGATATACATTGGAGGCATTCATATGGGAAAAAATAGTGAATGGAACATTTGATTTATGTATATATACCTCATTCATGAGAAACAAAAGCAAAAAATACATTCATCAAGATAAGTCTATACATTAAAACATTTTCCTACATAGTTTTGTTGTTGTTGTTTTGTTTCTTTTGTTTTTGGTGAGGCAATTGGGGTTAAATGACTTGCCCAGGGTCACACAGCTAGTAAGTGTGAAGTGTCTGAGGCCATATTTGAACTCAGGTCCTCCTGAATCCAGGGTCAGTGCTCTATCCATTGTGCCACCTAGCTTACCTGATAGTTTTAATTTTTAGAAAAGGAAAAAAAGGAGTACTGGAGGCAGAGCCAAGATAGTAGAGTGAAACCAGGAAGCTTCTTGAGCTCGCCCAAATTTCCTTCAGAAACAACATTAAGTTAAGCCTCTCATCAGATTCTGGAGCTGTAAAACCTACAAAAAAAATGAAGTGAAACAATCTTCTGATTTAAGATAACCTAGAAGATCTTCAGGAAAGGTCTGTTTCATCTGGGTAAAAGGGGAGCACAGCTCGGTGCAGAGTGTTTGTGCAAGCCAACAAAAGACTCTTCATCACAGCACAGATCAGCAGTTGAATGTCCAAGGTCCTAGCTCAGCCAGCTTGTGGCATAGCAGGCCAGTTGTGAGTCCTCCAGCCCCAATGCAGAAGGCAATCTGCCAGCTGTGGTATCAGCTACCAAACAGGCCCAACTAAGCTAGGTCACTCGAGTGTAGTGAGCAAGCTGCAAACTGCTGACATCTTAGAGCAGAAAGCTGGTGACTCAGCCCCTGGCCTCCAGCAAAGGGAGCTCTGGGCAGTGCATGCCATATCCCAGGAGCAGAACTCAACCTTAAAATGTACAAAAGAGGCTAACATAAAATTAAAATATGAATAAGAAACAAAAAAAAACCCTCACCATTGAAAATTACTATGGAGACAGGGAGGATCAAAACAAACTCAGAGAAGGACAACAATGATAAAATGCCTACAAGTGAAACCTTAAAAGAGAAGGAGAATTGGTTTTGAGACCAAAAAGCCCTCCTGGAAGAGTTTGAAAAGGATTTTATAAACAAAATAAGAGAGGTAGAAGAAAAATTGGGAAAGAAATGAGAGTTAAGCAAGAGAAAGTCAATAGCTTCAAAAAAGAAAATAATGCCTTAAAAATACAACTGGAAAATTGGAAAAGGAGGTGCAAAAGCTAACAGGGGAAAATAATTCTTTAAGAATGAGAATTGGGCAGATGCAAGCAAATTACTCAATGAGACAATATGAAGAAGTAAAGCAGAATCAAAAAAATATTAAAGTAGAAGAAAACATAAAATACCTCTTCAGAAAAACAACAGACCTGGAAAATTGATCCAGGAGGGACAATATAAGAATAAACTGAGTATCTGAGGACCATGATCAAAAAAAGAGCCTAGCCATCATATTTCAGGACATTATCAAGGAGAACTGCCCCAATGTCTTATAATCAGAGGAAAAATTGGTCATTGAAAGAATCTACCAATCACATGAAAGAGATTCCAAATGGAAAACTCCAAGGAATATTGTAGCTAAACTCTGGACCTATCAAGTAAAGGAGAAAATACTGCAAGCAGCCAGAAAGAAACAATTTAAATTTCAAGGAACAACAATCAGAATTATACAAGACCTGGCAGCTTCAACATTAAAGGATATGAGGACTTGGAATTTTATATTCCAGAGGGCAAATGAACTGGGATTACAACCAAGAATGCACTACCCAGCAAAATTAAACATAATCTTTCTGGGGAAAAGATGGGCATTCAATTAAATAGGGGACTTTAAAACTTTCCTAATGAAAAGCCCAGAACTGAACAGAAAATTCAATCTACAAATACAAGCCTCAAGAGAGGCATGAAAAGTTAAAAAAGGGGGGAAATCCATGTTAATCAAAACACTAGTGAAAAAAGACAGGGGGAAAGGTAAGAGAAAAGTACAATTAAGGGGGAAAATAGGATGCAGGGAAACACACAGTTAGTAATCCTAACTGTGAATATGAATGGGATGAATTCTCCTATAAAACAGAAGCAGATAGCAGAGTGCATTAAAAACCAGAATCCTACAAAACATTGTGTACAAGAAACACATCTGAAGTAGAGAGATACACACAGAGTAAAGGTTAAAGGCTGGAGAAGAATATATTATGTTTCAACTGAAGTAAAAAAAAAAAAGCAGGTGTAATAATCCTTATCTCAGAAAAAACAAAAGCAAAAATTGATGTAATTAAAGGAGACAAGGAAGGAAACTGCATCTTGCTAAAAGGCACCATAGATAATAAAGTAATATTTATACTAAACATGTATGCACTAAGTGGTATAGTATCCTAATTCTTAGAGAAGTTAAGTGAGTTAATGGAAAAAATAGATAGCAAACTATATTAGTGGGGGACCTAAATCTCCCCTCTCAGAACTAGGTAAATCTAACCACAAAATTAATAAGAAAGAAGTTAAGGAGGTGAATAGAATTATAGAAAAATTAAATATAATAGACCTCTGGAGAAAAATGGGGGATAGAAAAGAATATACCTTTTTTTCTCAGCAGTAAATAGCACCTACACAAAAATTGACCATGTATTAGGGCATAAAAACCTCACAGTCAAATGCAGAAGGCAGGAATAGTAAGTGCATCCTTTTCAGATCATGATGCAATAACAATTTTATATAATAAAGGGTCATGGAAAGATAGACAAAAATTAATAGGAAAATAATAATCTTATCCTAAAGAATGAATGGGTCAAACAACAAATCATAGAAACTGTCAATAATTTCATCCAAGAGAATGACAATAATGAGACAACATACGAAAACTTATGGGATGCAACCAAAGTAGTTCTTAGGGGAAATTTTTATATCTCTAAATTCCTCCATGAATAAAATATAGAAAGAGGAGATGAATGAATTGGGCATGCAACTAAAAAACCTAGAAAAAAAGAAAAAAGAAAAACCCCAATTAAATACCAAATTGGAAATTCTGAAAATTAAAGGAGAGATTAATAAAATTGAAAGTAGGAAAACCTTAGACTTAATAAATAAAACTAAACTAAGAGCTAGTTTCATGAAAAAAATAATAAAATAAACTTTTTATTAATTTTATTATAAAAAACAAAAGAAATAAGCCAAATTACCAACATCAAAAATGAAAAGGCTGAACTCACCATCAATGAAGAACAAATTAAAGCAATAACTAGGAGCTATTTTGCCCAACTATATGCCAATAAAATTGACAATCTAGATGTAATGGATACATATTTACAAAAATATACATTTCACAGATTAACAGAAGAGTAAATTAAAAAACTTGAATAAGCCCATTTTAGAAAAAATAAATTGAACAAGCCATCAGTGAAGTCCCTAAGAAAAAATCTCCAGGGCCAGATGGGTTTACAAGTGAATTCTACCAAATATTTAAAGTATAATTAATTCCAATACTATACAAACTGTTTGGGAAAATAAGTGAAGAAGGAATCCTACCAAATTCCTTTTATGAGACAAATATGGTGCTAAATCTAAACCTAAACCAGGAGGAGCAAAAACAGAGAAAGAAAATTATAGATCAATCTCCTTAATGAATATTGATACAAAAATTCTAAATAGAATATTAGCAAAGAAATTACAGTAATTTATCACCAGGAAAATACATTGTCACCAGGTAGGATTCATACCAGGAATGCAGGGCAGGTCCCATATTAGGAAAACTATCAACATAGTTGACCACATCAATAAGAAGACTAACCAAAATTATATGATCACCTAAATAGATGCTAAGAAAGCTTTTTGACAAAATGCAGCACTCATTCCTCTTAAAAACACTAGAGAGCATAGGAATAAATGGAGTTTTCCTTAAGATGATAAACAACATCTATTTTAAACAACTGGCAAGCATTAATAGCAATGGAGATAAGTTAAGAGATATTCCCAATTAGATCAGGGGTGAAACAAGGATGCCCATGATCACCTCTATTATTTAATATAATATTTGAAATATTACCCATATCAATAAGAGAAGAAAAAGAAATGAAAGGAATTAGAATAGCTAATGAGGAAACAAAACTATCATTCTTTGCAGAGCATATAATGTTATACTTAGAAAATCCTAGAGAAACAACTAAAAAGCTACTTGAAATTATTAACAACCTTAGCAAAGTTGCAGGATACAAAATCACACAAATCATTAGTATTTCTATATATTACCAATAAAGACCAGCAACAACAGATAGAAAGAGAAATTCCATTTAAAATAACTGTGGCCAATATAAAAAATTGGGAGTCTACCTCCCAAGACAAGCACAGTAACTATATAACCAGAACTACAAAACATTTTTCACAGATTAGAAGGAAAGCAGAAAGCTGGGAAAAAATTTTTACAGACAGTCCTGATAAAGGCCTCATAGCTAAAATATAGAGAGCACTGAATCAAATATTTAGGAATATGAGTCATTCCTCAATTGAGAAATGGTCAAAGCATATGAACAGGCAGTTTTCAGATTACAAATTTAAGGCTATCAACAGCCATATTAAAAAAAATGTTCTCAATTGCTACTGATTAGCGAAATGCAAATTAAAATTATTCTGAGTTACTGCCTCATACCTATCCAATTGGCTAATAATCCAATTGACAAAAAAGGAGAATGATAAATGTTGGAGATGTGGGAAAATTATAACAATAATATACTCTTGGGGAAGCTGTGAACTGATCAAACCCTTCTGGAGAGCAGTTTGGAACTATGCCCAAAATGCTATAAAACTGTGCATACCCCTTGATCCAGTAATAGCACTACTATATTCCAAAAAGATCACAAAAAGGGAAAAGAGCCACATGTACAAAAATATTTATAGCTGTTCTTTTTGTGGTAGCAAAGAATTGGAAATTGAGGGGATGTCCATCAATTGGGGAATGGCTAAACAAATTTTGCTATATGAATATAATGGAATACTACTGTGCTGTAAGAAATGATAAGCAGATGGATTTCAGAAAAACCTGGAAAGACTTCCAGGGACTGATGTTGAATGAAATGAACAGAACCAAGAGGACATTTTACACAGGATCAACAATATTGTGTGATGATCAATTGTAATAAACAACTTTTCTTTGCAATTCAATGATCCAAGAGACTTATGGTGGAAAATGCTCTCCACATTCAGAAAAAGAAGTATGGAGTCTGAATGAAGATTGAAGCATACTATTTTCAGTTTTATTGTTCCTTTTTTGTTATTGTTCTTTTTTATTCTTTCTTGCATTTTCCCCTTTTGTTCTGATTCTTCTCTTACAACATGACTAATGTGGAAATATGTTCAATATGATTTTAATGTATAACCTATATCACATTCTTGCTGTCCTCCCCGAAAGGGTGGTGCTTCAGTTTTCGCTAACCGACAGTTAAAAACTTTCACTTTTTTACCACAGGAGAGAAAAAATTGGAATTCCAAAAATATCATTATATGCAATTGGAAAAAAATTTTAAAAATTAAAACTGAAATCACAGTTTTGATTAAAAAAAGAAAAAGAAAGAGGTGTCATTAATGGACAAAAAGGATCTAATAGGCTAACTCTTATTTTTTTTTGGGGGGGGGGGCAATGGGGGTTAAGTGACTTGCCCAGGGTCACACAGCTAGTAAGTGTCAAGTGTCTGGGGCCGGATTTGAACTCAGGTACTCCTGAATCCAGGGCTGGTGCTTTATCCACTGTGCCACCTAGCCGCCCCCCTAGGCTAACTCTTTATGAGGGTCAGAAGAAGGAAAGAAGAAAGAACTGAATAAGACTCCCTGAAAGGGAGGGGGGGGGCGGAATTGTTCTTTCCCCCAAAGTAAACCAATATCTTGAGGGAAGGATTACAGGATAGGAAGTCATTAAGCAGGGAGGGCTAGTCAAGAGACTAAAAGAAATTGAATCTTCATCAGCACACAACCCAGAAACCATTATATGTTGACTTCAACATCATAGTCCCTAAGTTTTCTATGAAGTAGAAATGGCACTAAAGAATATGAAGACAAAAAGAGTAGCTGGATTAGACAGTATTTAGATATGCCAAAACAATATTTCAGAAGTAACAAAAATTTGAGAATGCTGAGGAATCAATTTTCAAAATATATTCAGAGAAACAATAAACATTTGGGAAATATATCCACTGTTATTACTGAAAATAGCTAATAAAATTATCAGCAACTGCCACCTCATATTCCTACTTCTCCATATCTACATTTTTTTCTTTTCTTTTTTTCTTTTCTTTTCTTTTCTTGCTTTCTTTCTTTTTTTTTTGTGGGGCAATGAGGGTTAAGTGACTTGCCCAGGGTCACACAGCTAGTTAAGTGTTAAGTGTCTGGGGCTGAATTTGAACTCAGGTCCTCCTGAATCAAGGGCTGGAGCTTTATCCACTGTGCCACCTAGCTGTTTCCCATATCTACAACATTTTTATGAGGACAATCAACACATCTATCAACAGAATACTTAAGCAAAGAATGAAAAGAGAGTAGGCAGGCTTTGGTAATTATCCAACTTAGGATATCTTTATAGTCACACAATTGACTGAGAGATGCAGAGTAAGCAAGATCCTACTGTGCTTGTTATTAGGTGACTATAAAAATGCATTTGATTAGGCAGAACAAAATGCCATTTAAAAATCTTTCTTCCAAAAAGTTGTCTCCTACACATTAAAGTTATATAAGATTCCTTGAAATATGCAATAGAGGTACCTGCTTATGTACTGATCTGAATTAAGTGATTAACATCAAGGAAATCATGTAATACTTGTCAAAGATATGTAACACCATCATGAAAGATTCCCATCCTAGATTCGAGCATTAATAATAATAATCATTAGAATTTATATAGTACTTCATGGTTTGCAAAGCACTTTTATAAATATCATCACATTGATCCTTAAAACAACCCATGTGAGGTAGGAACCATTACTATCTTCATTTTACAAATTAACAAACTGAGGCAGACAGATTAGTTGAACTACCCAGGGTCACATAGCTACTAAGTGTCTGAAACTAGATTTCAACTCATATCTTCCTGATTTCAAGTCAAGCGCTTTAATCACTATAGCACTTAGTAGCCTCATTCATTCAACAAGTCTTTTTAGCGCCTTTTGGGACCGAGTGAAGTATTGAGGATACTGAGGATACTTGAGGATATCATGGAATAATTTCTGCCTTTAAATAACTTAGGGCCTCCTTGTTATTCCTCCCAGCTTGCCTCTCCCTTCTCTAATCTACCATTTTGTCCATTGGTACCAAATTCATTTTTTTCTAAAGCACAGCTTTGACCATGCCATTCCCCTCAATAAACTCCAGCAGTTCACTATTTTTTGAAGAATGAATTTCATACTCCTTTGTTAGGCATTTAAGTTCCTTCACAACCTGACTCTAACAGTGTTTCCACCCTATTAGACAGAACTTATTATGCAATTTAAATTCTGGATAAACTAGATTTCCTGCCTTGCCCACACATTTGTCAGCTCCTTGTTTTTGTACTGGTTGTCTTTCATTCCTGGAATACATACCTGCCTCAGTGAAAGTGCCTCTTACCCCCAACCTAACAAAATACATTATCTTACATCTGATCATATATGTAAAGATGTGATGATACATTTATTCAACTCCATCCTTCTTAAACAATAATCAATAGATCTCACTCAAAGTCTTTGAAAGGTATTTGATAAAGTGAAAAAACATCAGAAAGGAATTCTCTTCCAGTTGGTCAAGGGATTTCATTAGGCCGTCTGAGTCATTTATAAGTGAGGCGAGTTAGCTGGAATCAGGAAGTTCCAGCAGTGTCAATCAAGAGAAAGCATTTTAGCAGACCCAAGGGGAGTAAATGTAGGACTGAATTATAGCTCAGCAGGGAGATAGTAAGGAGAGCCACTGGCTGTACAGGCATCTGGAGCAAAAAGCCTGGGCTGAGGGAAGTCCTTCTTGGGTCACTTCTTTCCCCAAATTCCTTCCCAGTACCTCTCTACAAACAGATACTATAATTGGCTATTTTACTATCTATGTTTCCAGTAAACTGAATTTTGCCTCAAGAACAGAGGCCAAGACTTATAGGCTACTAGGTAACTCCATAGTGCACAGAACACTGGGCCTGAATTCAGGAAGACCTGGGTTTAAATTCAGCTTCTGATGCTTACTAGCTGTGTGACTGATCAGGGATGCTAAGCCAAAGTAGAGGAGAAAAGGCATCAACAGGGTGAAACAATTTTCCATCCCAAGATAACTTAGAAGGACTACAGGAAAGGTCTGTCTCGCTTACATAAAAGGGGAGCACATCCAGCTCAGGGGCTGTTGGGGCAAGCCAGCAGGAAGCCTCTATCCCCAGCACAGATTAGGAACTGAGGTCTTGCAGTCTCAACTCAGCAGGCCAGTGACTCAACTGGCTAGTGGTGAGGGCTTCAGCCTTAACATAGAAGTCTAGTGGTCAGGCTTGGAATACCTGGAGACCCAGGCATAGCTGACTAGACCAGACCAGTAAACCCCAGTGCAGTAGGAGACCTGCCCCTGGCTCTGGCATAAGAAACTCAGGACAGTGTCTACTCAGCCCCAGGAGCAGAGCTCAGCTTTTAAAATCATAAAATAGGATATAAAATGAAAAGCAAACAAACAAAAAGCACTGATCATAGCAACGTACTATGGTGACGGGGAGATCAAAACACAAACTCAGAAGAGGACAACAATGTCAAAGTGCCTACATATGAAGCCTCGAAAAGACATATGAATTAATCTGAGGCCCAAAAAAGTCTCCCTGGAAAAGATCAAAAAAGATTTAAAAATCAAATAAGAGAGGTAGAAGAAAAATTAGGAAAAGAAATGAGAATTATTCAAGAGAATCATGAAAAAAAAGAGTAAACAGCTTGAAAAAGAAAGCAAATTCTTAAAAAGTAGATTTAACCAAATGGAAAAAGAAGTACAAAAAGCCACTGCAGAAAACGAATCCTTAAAAAGTAGAATTGCCCAAACAGAAAAGGAGGTACAAAAGCTAATTGAAAGGGCAGGCAGCTAGGTGGCTCAGTGGATGAAGCACCAGCCCTGGATTCAGGAGGACCTGAGTTCAAATCCAGCCTTAGATACTTGACTCTTACTAGCTTTGTGACCCTGGGCAAGTCACTTAACCCTCATTGCCCCACAAAAAAAGAAAAGAAAAGCTAATTGAAGAAAATAATTCCTTAAAAATTAGAATCGAACAAGTAGAAGCTAATGACTCTCGAATCTATTGAACAAAATCAAAAGAATGAAAAAAAAATAGCTGTGTGAACCTGGATAAGGCAACCCCTGTCTACCTCAGTCCCTTTGTCTACAAAATGTGCATAATAATAGCATCTTCTTCACAAGGTTGTTGTGAAGATCAAATAAGATAATATTTGTCATGTTTAGCACAGCACCTGGCACATAGTAGGAGCTTAATAAATGCTTGTCTCTTCCCTTCCCACTTACCTAGAGATATACAAATATGAAGTTAGTCAGAGAGCCCTTTGCTTAGTGTGAGGTATTTTCCTAACTGGGACACAGAGTGATTGTAACTGAATTGATGTTTTCATCTAAAATAAGGTACCTAAAGTTGCCGATGAAGGAATCATATGGATTTTAGGGGCTTAAAATAAGCCAATTATTGTACCAGAGTGATAGAATTATAGGCATTGGGACAATCTGTGATTTATTGGTAGAGGGACTCCCAGATGGGAAAAATAAAACAAAACAAAGCAACTCACCTTCTCTGTTATACTCTTATGGAATTACCTAGATAAGAGGTATCATACACCCAAATCACAATATCCTTCCTGCAGAACCAGATAAAATGAAATTGGAAAATATTTAACAAAATAAATAAAAATACAATGAAACATAATGTTAATATATGGTTTTCTGAGTCAATATGTGACTCACAGGATTCCTAATGTGTAGTTTAGTTGTTGCATATTGTGTGTTGAAATGTTGAGTGCGGAAGGATTCTATTAGTTGTATTGATCCATGACCAATTAAATTTGTGGAATGGTGTAGTGAGAACAATGTCAGCACTCCCTCGGTGCCTGAAGTAACCTTTGTAATGTTCTCCCTCTCCTTAAAAGAGAATCATAACAGATGAAATAAGCTACAACCCACTATACAAAGCAAATTCCTTGAGAGTAGGGATTATTTCATTATCTGTCTTAGTGTCTCTAGCACCCAGCAGAGAACCTAGAACATAGTTGGCACTTAATAGATGATTACTTAAGACTTGATTTCTATGCCTGTTACATAGATTCCATTTTCTAATTGAATTCCAAATTGTCTCAACACAACCTATCTAGTTATATACTATGAAACCAAGGCTTGCCTGGGCATCTATCTTCCTATATGTGAAGGCACATAACCCTACCTCCAACCCCTCATACATTTCTACTTGCTTTGAGAATGATGATCAAATTAATAATAACCACAAATGACAGTCCTATGGCTTTAGTGAAAATCCCTGCAATTTTAACAATTCCTAAATGCCCCTACCTGGCCACCACCTCCCCTTATGTGTTGTTTTAGATTATATGCAATCTGAGTATAACTCCTTGATGTCAGAGGCTATTTCAGTTTACTATTTGTAACCCCAACCCTTAGTACCAAATCTGGCACATTGTTTGTTGTCCATTCTTGAAGAGGACCAGTGACATCAGGAAGGTGATGTATTGACTTGCAAGTGAATTAGATATAAGTAAAGAATAGTTGTGCAAAGTCATCAGCCTCACTCTCTCCCCCAGAGTCATTGTAGTGCAGTGGCAAGATATAAGTCAAGATGACTGGCAATGCAGTTTGGAGACCTTTTTTTTTTAAGCTAAGGTTTTTCCCAGGTCTTAATTTGTCTGAGGTAGCACTCATTCATTGATTAAAGGGTGGGTGAGAATTGAGACAAAAGATGGTCTACTTTGTCTTCCCAAAAGTCACATAGTAAGCACTTAAATACTTTTTGTTTATTCATTCTAGAATAAAATAAATAATTCTAGAATTTTTATCTGCAATGAAGTTATATGATCCTCTGACTGAAAATGTAATTCAGGATTGTTAACTACACCATTGACTATGTTTGAGTTTGAAGAGGGATGCATATAGATCTAAAGTAAGGTTGTAGGTTTTTTTTTTTTAAGATACATAATATTCACTCTCTTCTCCAAATGGCTTAAATATAAATTATTTCTTAATTTTCACCTAAGATGGGTAATCATTGGTCTTATGTATATTAAAACAACAAGAACGACATAAAAACAAAACTTTATATTTATATCCTTCCCTCTTCAAACTCAAACATGTAGACATGTGTGTGTGTGCACATACATATCTGCATGTTTGCTTCTATTAAGTGTTGAATTAAGTAAATGGGGTAAAGTTCCCTCATTTGGCATAATGAGGGAGATATCCAGTGGGGATGATTTGTTTGTTTTATACTGTTTTTCTCTTTAAAAAACATAAAAAATCATGCCAATTGAGATGAGCTTCTATCAACAGTTCTTGTATTCCCAGGTTACTTCCTAGGACTATACACAGAAGTTTCTCCCTAGCTGGAAATCTCTTCCTACTGTGCTTTTTAAGAGTCCTAGTTTCCTAAGCTTCAGGATATGGCACAAGATATGTCTTTGTAAGCTGGCATGCCCCTGTGGGGTGGTAAAACGATGACTATGTTTGTATGTATATGCTCATGCTGTTTTACTATTATGTTTTCATGTTGCTGATGCTGGGTATATTTTAACTAATGCCATTCTATTGTATTTCTGCCCTGAAGCTATTTAAGCCAAGGGTCCAATTTGAGAAACCTAATAAATAAATAAAAGGCAAAGCCCGGGAGGAAGAGATTCACCCAGTGGTGGAATTTATTCTGTGATTCAAATTATTTCAATGTGACTAAATTCCAGCAGTTGGAAAAGCAGAAAATCTACAAAAGCAAAGATTTTTCCCCCCTCCAACTTAAAAAAAAAAAAAAGGTTTGCAGAATCATGTCTGTACCATAAATATTCCTCCATAGTAATACATTTTTGGTTCAGAAAAAAATGCTAAAGCCCTCTGAGAAAACAGTTCATAAATGTGTTCCAAATACGATGGATATTTAAATCTCAAGAACAATCTGAATCTATAACTTTTCTCTTTTCATAGTTTTACTGTAGCTTATATTTCAGCTTGTCATTCATTACAAATTGGCTGGAAAAGTTAAAAGCACTATTTCTCTATTGTGTGTAATTTTTCCGTCTTGTCATAGAATTATAGAATGTTAGAGATGAAACAGAGCTTAGAGATTATCTTGGCTAACCTTTTTTTATTTTGTAGGCAACAACGCTGAGGCCCAAAACAGTTAAAGTGACTTTCTCAAAAGAGTACTCTTCTTGTCAGTGGCAGAACCAAGACTAAAACTTAGTTCTCTCAACTCTTTCTTCTAAAACACATTATTTTTCTTTTCAAGTTATTTTCAAATATGACACAGGATTAAGAGCTATAGAGGATGTTAAGGATGGTTTATAAGGAAACAGGAAAAGAAAAGTAAAGAAACTTGTCTAAGGTCACATAGAGAGTGAATGGTAGAGGTAGAATTTGAACTTTGGTCCTCTGACTCCAAATTCAGTGATCTTTTCATTAAGGCAGAGTGCATTAATACTGTTGTTATTAATAATATATGAATATAAGTTTCTAAACTCTCTAAAATAAGACATTTAATAATGAAGTATATATGGATGTGGGTCTAAGTGGGCCCACACCTGACCCATTTGCCTATCTATGGGTCTGCCAATGGAAAAATTCAGAATATGTTTAAAGACAGAGAAAAGTATGATTATGGAATTAAATTATGCATTTTAAAAATTTGAATATTGTCTTCAGTTTAAACATAACACATGGAATTAAACTTCACTGAAAAAAAAGCTTACTGTTTTTTTCATCCTGATAACAGTTAGAAAACTTATGAGAATCTGGAGAGCACCCAGAGAAAAACAAACCTAACATAAATAGCTTCAAGATCATGCCCTATGAGGAGCACCTGAAGGAGCTGGGCATTTTTAGAATATAGAAGAGAAGACTTGAATGGGGACATAACAGTAGACTTTGGGTATCATAAAATCTGTTAACAAAGAATAGGATTGAGATTTGGACCCCAGAACTAATGCAAAATGCAGAGTATAACTTGCAAGCTTTTGGAGAGGAACCTCAACTTCATATCTGGAATGGACTCTGCTCACCTTTTCATCTTAGAATTCTTAAATTCCTTCTAAGATAGATTCAAGTATCACCTTCTTGATCACCTCCTGCTCCAATTCAGCTGTTAGTTCCTTTTCCACAGCCCTGAAATCATCTATACATAAAATGAGACTGAATTTTGATGGATTTTTTTCCTATCTTTCCCCCTATCTTTTTGTTGTTGTTGTTGTTTTTGTTTTTGTTTTTTTTTTTTTGCAGGGCAATGAGGGTTAAGTGACTTACCCAGGGTCACACAGCTAGAAAGTGCCAAGTGTCTGAGGCTGGATTTGAACTCAGGTCCTCCTGAATCCAGGGCCAGTGTTTTATCCACTGTGCCACCTAGCTGCCCCCCCCCCAATCTTTTATTACTATAGATACCTCTTTGGTATGGGAGGTTGGAATATGTTGGGAAATATGAATGATATAATAACAAAAGATATCAACTCACTAGAAACCATGAGAAAGCAAAAGGTGGAAGGCTACTTGTGAGCTCTGTTATAGAGAGGATCCTGGTTCAGGTGATGGACTAGGCAATGTTCAGTTCCTTTCCAATTCTGAGAGTCAGTGATTATCTTTATCACATTATGTAACCTTCCAAACTCCTGAAATAGGTCAGAATTTCCTTCCTTAGACTGCAACTTTTTTCTTTCTTGTTTCCCAAACTCAAGAAATTGACCAGGCTTACTTGGTGGGGCTGCTTCCTGGCAGATAATCCACCTGTCTCCCCAGAAGCAGGGATTATAGGCACATGAAACTACCCCAAGCTAAAATTATCTTTAAACAGATATTTTGTCTTATGCTAGAGGAAGGACAATCAATTAATAAATTCCTACTGACAACTTAAATTAATAATGAACTAGGTTTTAATATGTAAATATTAATACATTCAGGAAGGAATTACTATGTGAGAAAGGAAAGATAAACCAGTTAATTTGCATTTTGTGGAAAAAAGTCACGTTTCCTTTAAACAACTTGAGTTTCTTTGTTATTTTGACAATTTGGCATTGTGTTATTTTGTTTAAATGACATTTTTTCTTTAACAAAAGAATGCCCAGAAAATGTCTAGATTACATAAATGGGGTCTAAAATTTACAACAGGAAAGGATTTTCTGAATCTAACAAATTCAGAGGGAATAATATATCACTAGCTCAGTCCAGGTAGCTACTCATGCAACAATTTGGGCTACACAGTTTCTAATCAAACTTTTTTTTTTTTAAAGTGGGTGTGTTGATCAGCATAATCCCTGATGAAATGAGTTCCCCCTAAACCACTTGCTGAAATTACAGTATGTAAGAGGTAGATAATAGAGATAATAAGGTGTTAAAGCCTTAAAGGAAATGTAAAGCAGTATTTATACTTGATTAATCCTCTAGGATGTGTGAAGAAGCTCTTCAATCAAACTTGATGGAATTATAGGGTGACTAGCCTCTGGTGGTCTTTTAAAAGCAAGACACTTCCTTTAAAGCTTCATTAAAGGCTAGGAACTCTGTCAACTGAGAGAGAGTCACCTCTCTCATTTAAAAAAGAAAGTCAACTGTATAGCAGAAGAAGCTAATTCTTGAGAAGGGATTATTCTTTGTCTTTTCTATTCTGCCTCTAAAACAGGCAGTAGAGGGGAAGAAAATGATGATCTCCTGTTCCATCCATAACATCATCAGCAATGGCATCTTTTAGTGAAAGATTCACTCAATAGGAGATCCTGCACCCAAGATATCTGCTGTCAGTCAGATAGTCTCGCTGATACTTTTTCTATCTATTGCTCAACTTTTTTTAAATAGCCAAACTCTCTGGGATTGTGCTTTGTTGGATTGTTAGACTAGCAAAGGTAAATCCACTGATGGGGGCTAATAAGCAGTGGAGTTTTAAGAATAGAGACACAAAAACAATGTACCTTGAAGCTGGAGTAGTCATGTCCTTAGGAGATGCAAAATTTGACTATTAGTTGTGGCAGGCCAAAGGTGTACATATGTATATATGCATATACATATATGTGGACATACACATATGTATATTTCTTGTATGAATGTCTATATACATATTTACATATAGATACCTATATGTGTATATCCATTCATACAAGGGGAAAAAAGAAAATTTCAAGAGAGACAGAGAAAGAAGTAGAGGCAAAGAGAGAAACACAGAGGGGAGAAGCAGAGACAGGAAGCCAGAGGGAGAGATAAAGACACAGAGAGAGTCATTTTACAAATATATATTAGTGGTCAAAATTAGTGCTGGAAATCTGGGGAAGAAAACAGGAATATACATGGTATAAATAAAAGAATATTAGACTACAAGTTGGGAAATCTGGATTTCAGTTTCAGCTATAACAAACTGAAGATCTGTGTTAAATCATGGCAAGTCTCAATCTCTGTCTCTCAATTTCTTCATCTCAAGAATAAGGGTAGTCAGTTAAATGAGAGGTTCTTCACTTTTTTGTGCATATCATGCACTTCTTGGTTGTCTGATAACGTCTATGGGCCCTTTCTCAGAATAATATTTTTATGCATATAGTAAAATACATAGAATTACAAAGGAAACTAATCATATTGAAGTATATTTTCAATGAAAAATAAGCAAGTTCCCAGAATGATCTAGGTAATTTAATTCTGTTTGAATAAGTTCAACCAAGATTTATTAAATGCCTGCTATATGTGCAAGGCAGAGAGGTTCCTTATTCAGGAGGTCCTTTCACCATTGAAATCATAGGTACAATCCCCATCCCTATTCCTAAAATTTGAGGCAAGATGCTAAATGCTGGAGATAAAAAGAAACAAATAAATAATTAACTCAAAAAACCTGTAATCTAATAGAAGGATGCAATATGTACACAGATTAATACATTTTAAAGAACTTTATCAGAGAATATGACCTTTACTGTTCTTTTTTGGTCTAATACTATATAATTTCATGACATACACCCTCGGTTATACTCAGTGGGTTTCCTTGGGAGCATAACAAGATACTTATACATGCATGAACCCTCAGGTTATCTCTTCATTTCCCAGCCTGCTGCATTACTCTGAAATTCTCCATCATCTCTACCCTCATTTCACATACCTTCCTTCAACCCACTCCCATATCCTCTTTTCAGCTTCTTTTTATGGGTTGAATTCCCCCACTGGATTATAAACTCCTTGAGGGCAGGGACGGTCTTTTGCCATTCTTAGTATCCCTAATGTTTGGCACAGTGTCTAGCACATGACACACAAGAACTTAATAAATGTTTACCGATTGATTGGGTTGTGCATGTATGAAGATCTTCCATAGACAGTCCCAGTTATCTAGTGACCCTTTTTAGAAAGTTGATCTGAGAAGGAGGGGGAAGGAATGTTTGAGACCCACTGGGAATATTTAATGTGATTATTTCAGAGAGGACCTCATATTTAATTAGATGCCCTTGATACTTCTTCAAAAGATTGACCTTCACTGAGTAGGGTAGGCAGGGTGGTATAATAAAAAGAGAACTGGACTGGAAGAAAAGATATTATTTCAGATCTGAAAGATAGGAGCCACAGGGTTTTTGAACTGGAAGGGACCTTAGAGATAATCCCTCAGTCTTCCTTAGCTTTCTCATAGGTAAACTAAGAGGTTTGGATGCTCTTACCTCCAAGAACCCTTCCAGCACCAAATTGGTGACCTTGAGATCTTGTGAGCAAAATACTTTGCAAACTCTGAACTACAATATAAATGTGTTTTATTAACTTTTCTCTGTTCCCAGGAATCTGGAAGCATAACTCAAAGGCAAGAATTTAATTCTTTGGAATCATGCAGGTGGTAATTTTAAAGGGGGAAGAGGGAACCATTTTTTCCCTTGGTCTGAGAAGGCTCATTGTCATATTATCATTACCCACAAATAAATTAGGTGACAAGTACATGCTCTGTATTGGGAATATAGGGATTTAAAAATATGATAGCCAGACTTAGTTTTCAAGAAAGCATCTATTGGGACATATTTATAGCACTATCTATCCTTCCATTCTGTGTTCCCAAGGTTAAAATTGCAAAAACTGGGTAAAGGAACAAAGAAGAAAAACAGGAAAACCAATATTAGGCATTGAAAGTATGGCCATACTCAGGCTGTTAGACCATCACTCAGGCAGAAGCCAGAATTTTCTCATGAAACTGAGAGCAGGGTGGGGAGGGCAGGTTAATAATAATGAAAAAAAGCTACACATGAGAATACTCCCGGGACTATTCATGGCTATATTAAAACATACTCTTTCTCCCAATTAGAGAGGTGAGATAGCTGGATGCATAAGGCTAGACAGAGAGGGATTGGTAAAGGGTGCAAGGTTTGATTTGATTAGAAATTATGCTGCAATCATCCCAGCTTCCCATGTATTTGCTAGGTAGGGGGGCAGACAGGGAGAGAAGTGGAAGATGAAGAACTGAGCCTGAAGGGAGAATAGAAGTCTTTGGAGAAGAAAACATGAATAGTTAAAAGCAGTATATATACAAGAGTATGTGATCATGCATATTAATAATAGAATGCACTTAACCGCCTAATGGATCTGGGAACTTGTTGAAGATTATTCATAATAAATCAAAATTGAAGGTCAATAATGTACTTAATTCAAAACTTGCATTTAATTTTTATTTGCGATGTAAATAAGAGATCACATATGTTCATGCATTACCCAACTCGTTTACTTGCTGTAGCAGGCAGTAAATCTTCCCTTTTCAGTAAGCTAAACAGAAGGCATCAAAGAACAGTGCCCATAAATCAGGGTCAGATGCAGTTTCAAAGTAAAGATGAATTCAAATATTCAGGGAATATTAAAACAACTTAGGAGAAACAATAGGCAACATATATTCTAGGGACAGCCTGTTTTGTCATCCCCATCAGGTTCATGTTCAAATTATTCAATATAAATGTTTACAACTATTTCTGAATGGAAATTGACCCGAGGGAATAGCTGTCTAAAGATACTGAACAATATGCATATGTTTACTTCAGAAAGGTCTCATTCCTAGTTTGAAATATGTTTGAGAGACTATTTCCCCCAAAAAGGAGGATAAGAATGATAGCACATATAATTCAAATGAATAAAACTGTCAGCAGTGAGATAAGATTACTTCCACATATCTGGTATTTTATAGATGTAACATATGTCCAAATTCTTCATTATTCCATTATAAAGGACAGAGATTTGGGAAAGTGGTACAAATACACTGGAGCCTGATATTAGAGTGGTTCTTGAGATTCTTACAAGAACAAAATTCTTATAACAAGGTCCCTTTGATAAGTCAGTAACTAAAACTCTTTTCTATCATAGGCAAGATAGGCTTGCCTCCTGCCAAATTCCTCACTAGGGAATTGTACTAGAGAGAGAGCTTCCCAATGTTAGAGAGAACTCCTAATATACTTGATGTCTGTGTTACTTTTTAATGTATAAAAACTGATCCCATGCACCTTTTGCAAAAGGGCCATATTTGGTAATAAAAATAAAGGGCTCCAAGCATCCCATCCTCCACTTCAACCCATCCCCCAAATCAAACAAAAACAAAAATTAAATTAAATTACAACCTTGAGCACAGAACGAATGAAAAATTTATTGGGGTGAGAGGAAAACTGTTTCTAAGAGGGCAGGTAAGGGTAAAAGATTAAGGTGAAGTGTATTAATATAACATTTATCTGGCCTACCAAATCTTGATTTAGAAGTTAGCAGGCCTAAAAAATTGATTAAAAAAAATGTTTCACTTAGTTTACATTTTTCCCACCATACTAGCGACCATGCCCTGGAGGTTTTAACCCCATTATTTCTGGAACCGATTCTGACTGTCCTGATTCACCAATTCTGATTTCACCAACTCCTTTTCATGCCCTAATATTTTCAGGAAGACCAGAACCATGCTTCATTCACTTCACTCTTTATCTTTTGACCATCTTTTTTTAAAACAAACTTGCTAAACAACTTGCTGACATACACTACTCTTTTCAAACCACTCTCATGGCTTCTAGTTCTAGAACTATGGTCAACTCAGTTCTGTCATTGTTCCTGAAAAGTGTGCCAAGCTAGTCTCCTATTGCACCACATAACATCACTATAATTGTGCCCCCTTTTTGTTTACCATTTCCTTGTTTGTTTTCTATCATTTTAGAATGTAAGCTCCTTGAGGGGTACACTACTTTTTGTTTTTGTATATCTCTTGCACTTGGCACAGCTGTTGGCAGAGTGTAAAAGCTAATTATCCCCCCCCAATATTTAGACAGTCAATATCAAAACAGGTGTCAGAAAACAAAATTAGAATTTTGTAGTGATGGGAAGCAGGACTGACAAGTCTACTAGTTTCTCTTGCTCATCCTTCAGTGAGTCAAATTCAAAAGCATTCAGAAACTTTAAGATACCTCTTGAATTGGGAGAACACCTCTAACATATGCCTCTTTCTACCTAGGCACTATGAAGAAAAGCATTGAGAAAATATCTGGTGGATGAGAGCAGTGTTCCCAGGCAATTCAGAAAGCTCAGACCAGAAATATCTGTTTTTAGCTTAACAAAAGGTTTTACAAATGAATTATTATAGATCATTTAATCAAATTTCCCATTTACCTGGGAAATTTACTTATGGTCTGCATTGGGTGAATTATATTCTTTATAGGTTTTAATGCATTTGAGGTTATTTTGATTACCTGTACAATAGCTAATCAGGACTTTAATATTCAAACCATTTAAATAGCTTCAAGATTATTCTGCATTCTCTTCCAAAAGAAGTCAATGAAGGATGACATTTTCTGCTTCCTTCTTTCCTATACCTACCAAGTAGCACATTGGGTTAACAATCCTTTTCCCTTCTTAGTCTTCAAATATATACACGTTTAATTTGGGAAGATGTCATATATGTCTTAAAATATGAAATATGTTAAAGAGTAATGCACATTTGTTTTTCACAAGATTCCTCAGTGCTTCCCTTTACCTCTATAAAAGGAAGGCTTGCTAATTCCTTCAAAAATAAAGTTTTAGAAGAATATAGCACACGGATATGTGATTTCATTAATATAGGGATCTCTTGGTAAGAAACTTCTAATGTAGCTTGGCACCCTTTTGTATGTTTTTGCCATCCAGAATTGCATAGAGCACTATGAAAGTAAATGACTTATCCAGGGTCACATAACTAGTATGTATCAAAGACTGGACTTGAAAACTCAGATTTTCATGACCTCAAGACCAGCTCCCTTTTAGGATGATGCTCTGGCTTTTAAGCAATAGATTTGTGGAAATTAAGTTGTTTTAAAGAAGTAGGCCAATAAAATTCAACAACCACTATTCCTAGAGTCATCAGCATAATAAGTATCCAGGGGTTCTAAAGAGATTCTACTACTGGTTGTGTAGGGCTCCTGATGCTAAACAAGCTTTTATAAAACTCTTTGTGAAATTAATGCAATGATCAATTTAAGTGAGAAATAAATACACAAAAAAGAAGAAAGTCATGTAAACTGCAGAAAATAACTCATTTCTCAGTTCAAAAGGAATTAAATTTGGACCTATTTATCTCACACAGCATATCATAGGCCAGTGTCAGCATGCCACAGATGCACAGCCCATGTGCAGCTCAGAAAGGCATCTGGAAAGAGGGACAATAGCAGTTTCAAATGGGAAGCATCAGAGACTAATGCACTACCAAGGAACTCAAAGTTTGAAAAGTATTGGGAGAAAAAAAAAAGGAATCTTCAGGTATAATTTTTTTCTCCTATTACTCCATTAGCACACAGAGAAAAGAGTCACTCCAGGGAATAACCATAACACATAATCATAAATGGAGAACAAAATAGGGCAGATATAAAGAAAGCTATTTCTAGGTGGTTAAGAGAAAAAAAGGTAAGTGGCAACACCAGCAGTGGCCAAGCATCTTCCACAAACTGGAGGCTGAAAGGAAATTTTGGGGGTGAGGGGATATAGTTAAACTATTTTATAGCCTCCTTCAGGTTCCCATGAATTCATCTCCTATTCTCCTCTGACACTTTTACCACCTTGGTGCAGGCCCTCTTTGACTCACTATGGCCTACGCTATTTCAATACCTATAGATAGGTTGGTCTCTCTGACTCAAGTTTCTCTCACTTCTTGTACTCAGTTATCAATCTGATCTTCCCAAATTACGAATCTGATCATGGTAACCCCTATTCAGTCATTTCAGTTGGTCCCCTCTAGGATCAAAAATAAAATCCTTTGACTATTAAAGACCTTTATAACCTGGGCCCTTCCCTTTTTACTTAGCTAATCTTTTTATATCTTCTTGGCCTCCATGTACTCTGGGATCCAGTGACCCTGGCCTCCTTGCTCTTCCTCACACAAATCCATTTTCCTACTCTAAGCATTTTTACTGACTGTGACTCATGCCTAGAATTCTCTTCTTCCTCATCTCTGTCTCTTAATTTCTCTGACTTCCTTCAAGTATCAGCTAAAGTCCACCTTCTGAAAGAAGCCTTTCCTAGTCCTCTTTAATCTTAGTACTTTCCCTTGGAGATTCCTCTCCCACCCCATTTATCCTGTCTATATTTAGTCTGTACACAGTTGTTTACATGTTTCCTTCCCCATTAGACTGTGATTTCCTTGTGTATCCAGACTGTCTTGTACTTTTACAAAAACTTTTTTTTTTTTTTTTGCAGGGCAATGAGTGTTAACTGTCTTGCCCAGGGTCACTCAGATAGTATTTGTCAAGTGTCTGAGGCTGCATTTGAACTCAGGTCCTCCTGATTCCAGGGCTGGTGCTTTATCCACTGGGCTACCTAGCTGCCCTCGGTTTGGTACCTTTTTAAAAAAAAAAAAATTTAGCACTTAACAGAGCACTCGGCACAGAGTAGGTGCTTAATATATAATTGTCCATTTAAGCCAAAGATATTAGGCACTTATGAGGTTTTTTTAATAATACTGAAAGAACTGAAAAAGTTAAGAATCTAAGAATCTAATTTTTAAGTAAAGCAAAATTTAAACCACTTATAAGTTAAATACAACAGAGGAGCACTCTTTCAGTCTAGGGGGAGACACATAGCTTTTTTAAGTTTACTGAAGTTAAGTCTACACACCCAAGTTGAGACACAATACAAAGAATCATCTCTCACTGACTAATAGGTTACAGTTTTCCCACATTTGGACTGGCCTTTGATTTTAACAATTATTCTTTTGGAATTATTCTGATTATGCTTGTAAAACCAAAACTAAGCAAACATGCTTTCTCCTGAAACATTAGGAAAACATATTCTAGAATATGGTGATTTAAAAACAAACAATTTATAAAGCTTGAGTTAAATTGTGTATGTAATTTCCGCAATCATCTACCTTTTTCTGCATTCACAGACAGAGACAAAGAGCAGGGGGGAAAGGTAGTAGAGTCTGTGCTACTAAAAAGTGAACAAAAGTACCTAAACCTGAATGACACTTGGGCATCTCCACGATAATGTACAGATCTGTCAGAACTCTTAGGTTTGGAATTCCTATTTAAAAAGCAGAAAAAATTATTTTACATTAAGGAGAAAAGAAGTTTCCCTCATCCTGGAATGAAGATCTCAAGCTAAAAAAGCTCTGGCATAAAATATTATTCATACAAAAGAAGGAAAAACTATTGGAAAAGCTACATTTTTTCCTTTCCCACTTTGGTTTCTAGGGTAAGAGCACCCAATTGCAAATATAATTTCACTCTCTTCCTACTCTACTTTACAAGGGACCAGGGATCAGTGGTAGAGATGGGCTACATAGGTCAGTTATTATTCTTTCTTAGTTCAGGCTTCATTCTGAAATAAAAAGAACTTATAGGTCACTTTGCAGTTAACAAAAGGTTTATTTTGACCTAGCCTTACAAAGGATAGTCAACAAAGATACTAAAACACTTAGTTTGGAAATTGCCTTCCCTCTTTTGTATGTGTCCTATCAGAAATGGAGAGTATGGTAACTGGAGTGGATTGGGCCTCAACTCTGTGTCCCAGGGCCTTTTTATGCTCTTAGGTGACCAGGACTAGCTGCTATAAAATGGCCAGATGTTACCAGAGAGCTATATCAAAAGAAGTATAACTTCAGCTTTAGTCTACTTGGCCAGTCAAGTTCTGGGGACAAATAGCATAATTATTTCTCTCCTTACTCCATGCCCTGAAGGACTTAATCCTTTTATCTCCGGAATTATGACCCTGGTACCCCCAACATTGGTGAAGCTGGATGCTCCAGTGATGCCCCATTTGACAAAGCTGGCATTTTCTCCACAACTATCTTTTTGCCAGGTGTAGACCCTCTAAATTCCCCATCACCCCCATTAGCTTTCCATTAGGTTTTGCAACCATCATGAAACCACTAGTAATACTACTAGAAAGTATAAATATAACTCTGTACTTTCTACTTACAATATTTATAAATTTCCAAACCAAAATACCCTTCTTTGACCACCACTCCTCTGTGATTTGTCTCTCCTATTAGAAGGAAAGTTCCTTGAGGAGATGGACCATCTTTGTAGTTGTTTTTTGGTTTTTTTTTTTTTTTTTTATACCTGATGCTTAGCACAATTCCTGTTACACAGTTACTTTTACTTGCCTTTTTATTTATACATACAACCGACTGCACATGATACTCATAGACACTATACAGAAATCCTTTCAAAGCAACAAATGTGGACCCATTCTCTGGAAAAAATAGCATAGATAAATAAATATCAAGGCATTCTTTCTGACAGTAGTGGAAAACTAAAAGGAAGACAATATTAGTTTTAATTTGGTTCAGTCATTTTTTTTCAGTCATGTCCAACTCTTTGTGACCCCATTTGGGGTTTTCTTGTCAAATATACTGTTATGTTTTGACATTTCTTTCTCTAACTCATTATACAAATTGAGGAACTGAAGTAAACAGGATTAAGCAGCTTACCCAGGGTTACATAGGTAATAACTGTCTGAGGGCAGATTTGAACTCATAAAGAGGGATCTTCCTGACTTTAGGGCCATTACTTTATCCACTGTGCCATCTCATTGCCCTAGACTAATTTTAGCTATAGGTAAAAATAAAAGGGTTTTGCTACTGTTTTGCTACTTTGGTGGGTTTAGAAACTTAGAAGATGGGTGAGTATGGATTGGGGAGTGACAAGTAGGAGAGAGATACATGAGGAGAGGGTAACAAGGAAAGAAGGAAGTGCTAATGACATATAAGTGGAAGTCTTAGGGATGGATGGCAATGCTAGAAATAGTGAATAGATTTTACTTACTGAGTACTCCATACATGATCTCTGTTGGATAAGACATTTCTTTTCAAATGCAATTCATACTATCAACCATTCTGAATGTCTTTTAAAGGTTAAAATAAAGATCTCTACTTCCACAAAACAACTAACCTTCTTTGGTACAATTTGCTTTGGTTTCATCACTGAAGTCTCCACAGTCATTGTCACCATCACATGCCCAGTGTCCTGGAATACACCTGCCACTGGAGCATCTGAACTGATTATCAGAGCAAGAGTGAATGCACCCCACTTCATCACTCCCATCACCGCAGTCATCATCTAGAAATAGGCATGTGTAATGTTAAACCTGTGAAGATGGTATAACTATCTGAAAGTTTACATATAGAAAAGGAATTCACTTAGTGTAAACTCATCCCAAAGCACTGTTTAGAATCTTAAATTCATCTTTCTCTAGGTTTTAAGAGAAACAGCAGTTACACTCAGACCATATAATAGTCATTAAGGTATATATTTTATGCCTAGTAAGATCTGACTAATGAAAGAAATGATTAAATAATTAACGAAGGAGTAGAGGTACAATTCATATGAAATGGTAAGATTTGTGGTACAATTGTCATAAATAAGTGATCGTCCCTTCCAGGCTACACTTTTTCTACTCGTTTCTGTAACCCAATCATAACTTTCCCTGACATTTCCACATTGAACCCAAGGAAACTTTATTCCCCTCTCATTCTCTCCAGGGTTTACACTGAACTCAATACCTATGTATATAGGTACATATATATATATATATATATATATATATATATATAGGAGCTGAAACTTGAAAGAATGGTTGGTTTATACCTTTATCTAACTCTGAATAACATTAAAAACAGCTTAAAAAGGTGAAATTAAAATTATTTAGAAAAATAAAATTCTCGATTTGTAAATATTAAATTCTATTTATATAATTGATTTTTATTTCATTTGCTATACATTACAACACAACACTCCTTTTTTCAGTATAAGAACAAAATTATTTGAAGTGAGAAAATTAAAGCAATTTGGACTAATAAATTATGACTTGTGAAATGGCTATTGTCTTGGGGAGCGAAATATTTCAATTAATACTTTTGAAGGGTCTGGATGATTCATATCATTTCCTCAATAGCTCCCTTTACTTTGTATGTATATTCATTCTATACACATAGCCTTGTATATGGGGGAGGGGAGTTACTAAAATTGTCCCTGTGGGGTAAATGCTTCTGTCTGTGACCTTTAAAGATGATCACCTTGGTGTATCAGTCCCATCTCTCAGCATATGTCACAAGTATTCCACTTAGCCTTTCTGAAGGAAGATAGTCAGCAAGACAGCCAAGTCCCCCTTCAGATCAGATTATATGTTAAACATTTGGTACTTGCCTGAATCACAGTGCCATTTGCTGCTAATGCATCTTCCGTTTTTGCATATAAACTGAGTTAGTGGCTCACAGGTTGGGAATTCTGTGAAAGATATAGAAGTGTCCAATAGGAAACGTGTTAATGACTGTGCTGAATTTAATTTGTATCTCATTTACTAATGTGATCAGAGCCCCTCCCCAGGGTCTTCACAAAAAGCACAGAGGAATCATTACATCTATGACTGAAGTGCCTATAATGTTTTGAGGACAGGGGGCATGCATAATTTTAACATCTTTTAAATGAGTACTTTCCAATGACTGAAAGGCAAGGAGAATCATTTGTTGAAGGACAGGCAGGAACTGTTGTATTGCTAGCAAAACGAATAGATGTCAGATAATAGTACCAGCAGACTCGACCTCCAATAAATGAAAAACAGCTGGATGGAGCTCTCTGCTCTGGTGCTTTGAAACATTGTGCATATGTTTTAAAGGAAAAAGGCCTCACCTGAATACAGATAGGCAAAGTAGGGAAGTGTCAAAACTAAGACTGCTGCTGTGGGATACTAATGCCATCAGATAAATATGGAAGAAAAAAGAAATCAATCAAACCAGCTACTTAAACTGGGTAAAATTTCAACTGAATTCTGATTCTGACATACTGCTAAATCCTACCAAGTACATTACTGGTCAAAGTTGCAGGTGCAGATGGAATTTGAATTGCTATGCTACATGGACAAGAATCACTTATAAAACATGATAGCAGCAGCAGCAACAACAAAAACACCCAAAACCACTTGGTTCGTGAAAATAAGTTCAAAAAGGGAAATAAGTGGCTAAATGTGAGAAATGACTACTCTAGATCTAGAGGAAAAAGAAAACACTTTTTAGTGCTTCCCTTGAAAAAAGAAGCTATCCTTCATTAGCAGTAAGGATTAGAGCATAAAAACTATCCTTATATATTGATATGAAAGGGAATACTGGCCAGAGGTATTGAGGCACTGTTACTGCAATCCTACCTGAGTGATATCATGTGATCTTTGTCACCTTCAGGTAACAAAACTAACATTGTATGATGGGTAAATTGAGAAGCCACAGAAAACTTTCAGGGAAACAAACCAAAATACCAAAAAGTGATGATGACGCATGAAAAAGTAAGACCAGACCCACTAATACAAACATATTAAAATAGCCTCATAATTTGGAAATAAGATTGAAAAGGAGGGAAAATTTATAACAAATCAATCCAAAAATTAAGGATTTGGAAGACCAAGGTTATTATAGGAAGGCCAGATAGGATAAAAAGAGGGGGAAATCATCAGAGAAACATAATTACCAAATACATCTCATCCAAGGATCTCAGAATAGTTTACTAATATTCCCCAGGAGTCAGTTTTATTATTCCCATTTCATATGTAGAGAACATAATTCATCCAGAATTTAAATGACTGATTCAACACCAGGTCTTTTTGACTCCCTGAGGAGCATTCACAGAATCATAAATCCTCAAACATAAGAGTTCATTTAAAAGACATTAGCAAAACAACTTTCACTCTAGCTACCATTTGCCAAGAGAGATTGGCATACTAGATCAGATAGTCTCTACACCTTACCCTCTTGTTATATTAAATCAACTCATCCAGCTGACCATTTTAACAACTGACATTTTGTCCAAGGATATTGTTTTCTTCTCTACTGCCATGGCATCAGGTCCCCGTCAAAATTATTCAAGTTATACTTCAAAGAATTACTAATCTTTATAGAAACAATATATTTTATAGTATTACATAGTGTAAAAACAGGGAAGTGAGATCATCTGATCTTACCATTTTAGAGAAGAGAAAATGAACAGAGAGGTCTATAGGAATTATGTGTTTTGTCCAAGAGAAAATGGTTAATTTTATGAGCCAGGACTAGAATCTTGGTCTTTTGAATCCCTGTTGACAATTCTTTCCATTAAATACCATGATCACTTTTTTTTATGATCATTTTTTCAATTCATTTTGATCTACCATCACTGAACTCATTTAAAACTATATATTACCCACATTATCTGTCTGTAATTATATATAACTAATTTATACATTACCGATATATTATGGTAATTATGTATTACCCTGACTATAATTTCTAATATTATCTCTAATATGCCACCCTGTGGGAATAAAATGTGATTACTTTACTGCCAATATATAAAGCATTGCTTCTTCTTACCTGTCTTTTGTTTATATCTCTCCAATCTCAAGGGCTAACTTTTAGTACTTGCATTTTGACATTTGGTAAATAAATCTGCATTGTAGTTAGTTTCCTTCTACTATTGCAGACTTCCCCCATACTCCCTCTCAGGCTTTTTTCTTTCCATTTATCTTTATATAACATTCCTTTGATCATTTAGTAGTGCATCTTTAGATGTCCCACATCTGTACCAGGCCTTTTTTGAGGCATTAAATGGTAATAAATATAACATTCTAGGGACAGATGAATTCTATAAGGGTGGGCTAATCACAGTGTCATAGAATTATAGACTTAAAAGAAACCCAAAGGTGATCTATTTCAATGTCACCCTAAAGTATAGATCGTTCTAAACATCTACAGCTGAGGTAGCTATGTAGTACAGTAGATAGAGTGCTAACCCAGGAATGAGGAAGACTCATCTTTGTGAGTTCAAATCTGTCCTCAGACACTTATTAGCCACGTGATCCTGGACAAATCACTTAACCCTGTTCGCCACAGTTTCCTTATCTATAAAATCAACTGGAGAACTAAATGGCAAACCGCTCCTCTAGTATTTCTACCAATAAAACCCTAAATGGTGTCACAAAGAGTTGGACGTGACTGAAAATGACTGAACGTGAACAAACATTCTCAGCAAGAAGACATACAAATTCTACTTAAAGGTCTCGGGTTTTGTTTCCAAAACCTTTCCTAAGAGTATCCAAGATGTTCTTCATTGTCTTTGTCTACACGGTTTTTGTCTTTAGGAAATACTTTATAGCATCTTTAAATACACTTTCTGTGTTCCCCTTCATGAGGTACAAGAAGCAACAAAATAAATTACTGTTAGTATTTGATTTATGATGAGATAACAAACATCTGGAATAAGTGATCACTTCCTCTTATCAGTCATTTGAAAAGGAGAGATAGACTCGGAGATAAGATTTCAAAGCATTCGAATAAAAGGTAAGTCCAATGACTTAAAACTCAACAGAAGGGGGCAGCTAGGTGGCACAGTGGATAGAGCACTGGCCCCTGGATTCAGGAAGACCTGAGTTCAAATCCAGTCTCAGACACTTGACATTTACTAGCTGTGTGACCCTGGGCAAGTCATTTAACCCTCATTGCCCTGCCCCACCCTCCAAAAAAAAGAAAAAGAAAAAGAAAAAGAAAGAAAAGGAAAAAAAAGAAAAAAAAACTCAACAGAAGCAGGCCCAAGAAGAATGAAAAATCTTTCAAGAAACAAATTCTGGCCACATAAACAGAAAGTATTATAATGTGAAAGAAAAAGGGGAACTTTCTAAATAAACCATGGTGGCAAGGCAAGGGAACTTACTGACAAATTAATATTTTTTAGAAGACATGAATAAGACCTTAGGAGAAGAGTAAAGGCGACAATATGCTGAAATAATTCTCTGTGTAAATTAATGGGAAGCTAAGGATTAGAGTTGCTCAAAATGGGCAGTCATGAATAAAGTGCATTCTATATCACTGGAGGGATCTTCCAAATCCATCAGAAATCAAATTTATCTAACAAAGACTGGAAAAATGTAAACATTAGCACGATTTCTGAAAATGGGAGAATGTGGCTCATACAGTGTGATGATTTTAACAACAATTCTTACCAAAACTGTTAAACATCTAATAAAAGGAATATTTAGCGAAGTTTTAGACAGGGAAGTGGTGTTCAGTAAAAGCCATCAAAGCTTTATTGAGGAAAAAGTCTCAGGAGAGTAACTTAAATTCCTTTCCCTTTCCCTTTCCCTTTCCCTCCCCTTTCCTTTCCCTTCCTTTTCTTTCCCTTTCCTTAAAAAATCTGTTAAAAAATTCAGCAAAGCATTTGGCAGTCTCTCATCCTATAATATGTTATTATGGACATGAAAGAGAGATGATATATAGTCTAGCCCAGGGATTAGCACACTACGGGCCAAATTGTATTTGCGGCTTGTTTTTATACAGCTCTTGAGCTAAAAATAGTTTTTACCTTTTTAAATATATCAAAACTTTGTTTGAAATGTAAAAAACACTCAGTTTAAGGTATAAAATAAACCCAGGGTGGGGGTTTTTGTTTATGATGCTTGGTGTAGTCAATAGTACATATGGGTATGTGAATCTGGTACTGACTAAAGTTGTTGTTCTTGAAGAGGACTGTGGCACATGCCATTATTTGTACTGAATTGGACTTAAGTGAGGAAGGGATATTCATAGTCATCAGTCTCACTTTCTCCTCCAGAACTGTCTGGGTTCAGTGGCAAGATATGTTATCAGGATGACTGGAGATGGCCCCAGATGTTTAAAGGCAATTGAGTTTAACTAACTTGCCCAGGGGCACACTGCTAGTAAGTGTCTGAGGTGAAATTTCAACTCAGGTTCTCCCAATTTCAGGGCCAGTGCCCTATCCACTGCACCAACCTAGAAGTAGTTATTAATAAGTCAGTGTTGACTCTCAGGCAAGTCCTTGACCCTATGTTGGTCATCATTTTTATCATTACATTAACTAAAGTGAAGGTATTCCATTCAGAAATTAACTATGAGCTGTTTAGTTTTGTATGTGCCTAATGTAACCTACAAATCTCAAAACATATTTTTGAACTAATGAAGGAGATGGTGTTTTCCTCTTCTGATCACAATTAGAAGAATAGAAGATGATAAAAAGTTCCTGTGTTTCTCCAGAGTGCCATACTCTGAGTCAATGAAAAGGTAGAAAAAAGAGATTTAGCAACTGTTTGCCCAGGTTAGTGTTCTTTGGAGTGACTCTAGATAGTGCAAGAAATAGTAATATTCTCACATAACGAAAATTTTAAAATAGCAGAAAATAATAGAAATTCACAAGGTGAGATTTTTTTTTTCAGGGTAATGTGGGTTAAGTGACTTGTCCAGGGTCACAAAGCTAGTAGGTGTCAAGTGCCTGAGGTCGAATTTGAACTCAGCTTCTCCTGAATCCAGGACTGGTGCTTTATCCACTGCATCACCTAGCTGCCCCCCACAAGGTGAGATTGTTAAGTGCAGATACATATATGGAGTATTCTGGGAACATCAACATACATAATGGTGTTGCTTACTTACCCTGTGGTGAAGGGAAGGAACACTGTAAAATATGGTACACACTTTAAGCATGCCTATAGTGTCAAGCTATAATATGCTAATGTATCAGATTTCTCCTTAAAAAAAGACTGGTAGAATTGGCTAATATCATTTCATAAAAAACAAACAAAAAACAAATGAACAAAAAAACGCCAAAACTTCACACACAAAAAACCCCAACACAATTCTGTGGAATTAAAGATATTTTAATTAGTCCAAATGTGTTTCTAAAAAATTCAAAAGTTGAATGGTAACCTTAGTAGATTAGCTAGGCCCAGAGGGTCAAATATTTACCATTTCTCAATTATCTGGTCTTTTACTGCCTAGCAACCAATCTGTGCATTGTGCTTCTGTCTATAAAAAGAGTGATGATCATTTTAACAATGAACAAAATGTCTTCTATGAGTTAATAGGTTCATATGTCATGTCTTGAAATGTGAATATTGGAGAAAGTTTATTTTTTAACAAAAAAACCCCAAGATTAGAACATAATTATAAAACTTGGAAGGAGGAAGAAAGGAAAAAGAAGGAATCGATGTTTGGAGATGAAAGAATGTAGTCATACACCATCCCAATTATTACCATGACATAAGAAGTGTAAAGAAAAGTTAAAATGCCAAAGGCATAATTTAATCAATACTTCTAAGAGAGGTTTTTCTTGCTACCTGACAAGATAATGAAAACTAATGTGTTTTTCAAGAAACATCATGACTGATGCTAATTTTTTCCCCTTAGACAAACAGTAAAAGAGATATTTAATGTTTTAGAAAAAGCCATGGATATGAATCAAGAATTTTCAACAAAGCTGGGAGAGTCATAGTTCAGCTAACTAAGCAACCAACCAAGGACCCCGAGACACGTGATGAGTAAAGCATCACATGTTGATACTAAATGAACAATTTCTTATTATTGGGTCTGGGAAAAATTAAGCAACTTGCTCTGTTTTTCTTACTTCCCCTCTATTTGTATTTGGTGGGGGAAGGGGTGAACTCCCAAACTGGAAATTCCTTTCACTGACTCAAATTAGCAATTTTCCTGTAATGAATACCTGTGGTATTCAGAGATTAAGTGACTTTGTCCATAGTATGCAATACAGGCTGGACTTTAACCTAGGACAGCCTCGCTCTAAGGCTAGACTTTTATAAAAGAGAATCATTTTATTCTGCAGTGATTCAATGGAAAGAACACTGAAGAAGATCTGGTTTATTATACCTCTTCTGCAAATCACTAGCCATATGACCGCAGGAAAGTCACAATCTTCCTGATCCCTGGTCTCTTCACCAGTAGGATAGGGATATTCCTATTAACTACTTTAAATTATATTATGAAGATTCAATGAGATAATATGTACAAAGATAGTAAAATAATACCAAGTAAAATTCAACAAACATTTTAAAATGTCTGTTATGTTCAAGACACTATAAGAGATGTAAAGATAAAATAAGAGACAGTACCTGAACTCGAAGGCCCTGTCTTTGAGTAAATATTATTCATATTGTTCTGTTTTTATGGAAAAAGTTGTGACATCTTATGCCCTGTCAGTTATCTGAATTCTAATAACCATAGAAGTAGGCCTAGGTGATCTATAAGGTCTTTTCAGATTCTAATATTCTATGATTCTGTGATTCTTCCAAGATGGAAGGTGGAAACAAAAGAAAAAGCTTAAGGATTCAATTAAAATAGATCTTTCTAAGCTCAATCACATTACTCTGCCAGGGAAGAAGAGGACCAGGTCTTCTCAGGCAAGGAATTAATTTGACTCAGTTATAGATATACTACTCTGTTATTTGCTTTCCTTTGGCCTCCTTTTTCAACTTTTATCCAAGGTAATAATTGAAGAATTTGAAGGCATTGACCAATGGTTATAAATAACAGTTAAGGGAGTGAGGTCAGACAGCAGAGACAGATCCACAGACAAAATTAAGTGGTGAGAGTGGATAACAGGGACATCACATAGGAATGAAAAACAATAACAATAATTAGCATTTATTCAACACTAAGATTTTAAAAGTATTTTGCAAATATTTCATCATCACAACAACAATAGGAGGTAGGTACTATTTTTATTTGTTGTTTTGTTTTGTTTTGTGGGACAATGGGAGTTAAGTGACTTGCCCAAGGTCACACAGCTAGTAAGTGTCAAGTGTCTGAGGCCAGATTTGAACTCAGGTACTCCTGAATCCAGGGCCAGTGCTTTATCCACTGTGCCACCTAGCTGCCCCAGGTACTATTTTTATTATATCCATTTTACAGTTGAGGAAACTGAGGAAGACAGAGGTTAAGTGACTTGTCCAGGATCACATAGCTAATGTGTATGATGGCAGATTTGAACTCAGGTCTTCCTGATTTCAGGTCCTATATTCACTGTGCCACCTAGCTACCTATAGGAAGAAGAAAGAAAAAAACAAACCCTCTTGCTAGAAT